>NW_024470584.1:1915654-1967186 GCF_017639515.1 Carcharodon carcharias
AGTGAGAGACAGAGAGAGAGACGCAGAGGGACAGAGAGACAGAGAGAGAAAGAGACAGAGAGAGAGACGCAGAGGGAGAGAGAGACAGTGAGAGAGAGAGAGAGAGAGGAAGAGAGAGACACAGAGGGAGAGAGAGACAGTGAGAGAGAGAGAGAGAGATATGGAGGGAGAGAGAGAGACAGTGAGAGAGACGCAGAGGGACAGAGAGACAGAGAGAGAGAGGAAGAGAGAGACAGAGAGAGAGAGACACTGAGGGAGAGAGAGATAGTGAGAGAGAGAGAGAGACAGAGAGAAAGGCAGAGAGGTTTAGGGAGGGAATTCCAGATCTCAGGGCCCCAGGCAGCTGAAGGCACGGTCACCAATGGTGGAACGATGGGAATTGGGGACAAATTGGAGGAGCGCAGAATTCTCGGAGGGTCATAGGTGCTGGCGGAGGTTACAGAGATAGGGAGGGTTGTAGGGGCTGGAGAAGGTTACAGAGGTAGGGAGGGTTGTAGGGGCTGGAGGAGGTTACAGAGATAGGGAGGGTTGTAGGGGGCTGGAGGAGGTTACAGAGATAGGGAGGGGTGTAGGGGCTGGAGGTGGTTACAGAGATAGGGAGGGTTGTAGGGGCTGGAGGAGGTTACAGAGATAGGGAGGGTTGTAGTGGCTGGAGGAGGTTACAGAGATAGGGAGGGGTATAGGGGCTGGAGGAGGTTACAGAGATAGTGAGGGTTGGAGGGGATGGAGGAGGTTACAGAGATAGTGAGGGTTGGAGGGGATGGAGGAGGTTACAGAGATAGGGAGGGTGGAGGGACTGAAGGAGGTTACAGAGATAGGGAGGGTTGGAGGGGATGGAGGAGGTTACAGAGATAGGGAGGGTGGAGGGACTGAAGGAGGTTACAGAGATAGGGAGGGTGGAGGGACTGAAGGAGGTTACAGAGATAGGGAGGGTGGAGGGACTGAAGGAGGTTACAGAGATAGGGAGGGTGGAGGGACTGAAGGAGGTTACAGAGATAGGGAGGGTGGAGGGACTGAAGGTGGTTACAGAGATAGGGAGGGTTGTAGGGTCTGGGGGAGGTTACAGAGATAGGGAGGGTTGGAGGGGATGGAGGAGGTTACAGAGATAGGGAGTGTTGTAGGGGATGGAGGAGGTTACAGAGATAGTGAGGGTCGGAGGGGATGGAGGAGGTTACAGAGATAGGGAGGGTGGAGGGACTGGAGGAGGTTACAGAGATAAGGAGGGTGGAGGGAGTAGAGGAGGTTACAGAGATAGGGCGGGGGGAGTGGAGGAGGTTACAGAGATAGGGAGGGTGGAGGGAGTGGAGGAGGTTACAGAGATAGGGAGGGTGGAGGGAGTGGAGGAGGTTACAGAGATAGGGAGGGTGGAGGGGATGGAGGAGGTTACAGAGATAGGGAGGGTGGAGGGAGTGGAGGAGGTTACAGAGATAGTGAGGGTCGGAGGGGATGGAGGAGGTTACAGAGATAGGGAGGGTGGAGGGACTGGAGGAGGTTACAGAGATAGGGAGGGTGGAGGGAGTAGAGGAGGTTACAGAGATAGGGTGGGGGGAGTGGAGGAGGTTACAGAGATAGGGAGGGTGGAGGGAGTGGAGGAGGTTACAGAGATAAGGAGGGTGGAGGGAGTGGAGGAGGTTACAGAGATAGGGAGGGTGGAGGGGATGGAGGAGGTTACAGAGATAGGGAGGGTGGAGGGAGTGGAGGAGGTTACAGAGATAGGGAGGGTGGAGGGACTGGAGGAGGTTACAGAGATAGGGCGGGTGGAGGGCCTGGAGGAGGTTGCAGAGATATGGAGGGTGGAGGGAGTGGAGGAGGTTGCAGAGATAGGGAGGGTGGAGGGACTGGAGGAGGTTACAGAGATAGGGAGGGTGGAGGGACTGGTCCTGTTGAGGAATGACCGCAACCCTTAATCCCGACTGGACCTGCTGACCACCCTCCTGGTCACTGGTGTTAAAATGAGTTTCGGCCCATTCTGGTGACCCCCCGGCTCTCTCTCTCTCTCTCTCTCTCTCTCTCTCCCCTCTCCCTCGCTCTCCACCACATCTCTCGTCTCCTCCCGAGTTGCTAAATGATCGGTCTGCTTATTCAGTGAGCGGGCGTTGCCGTCCATTCGATGCTGGGGAGAGTGAAGATGGGACTCAGGAGCCGTCTGCACACCGCGGACTCCAGCTCTCTGCCTGGTCAGTAGCCGGGGGTCACCCCGATCCCAGAATCCATCACCAACACGGCCCATCACCCACGTCAGCCACCTCACCCACCCCCTGGAACCCTCCAGCAGATGGATTCCTCTATCCTGACTTCAATCCCCGCACCCACCCCCCCGGCCTTGTCTATGGGGACTCCCTCCAAGGTGCCCTGCCACATTCTAATCAACATAAACACCCAGAGAGAGCAGAAGGAAACAATTAAACTGGGAGTGGAAAACACGGGACTGCAGGACTGCCAAATCTTCCAAACCGCTTTAACTCCATCAAACTGACAGTGTCTGTTACATCCAGGGTCAATCTCACCCGACACTGTCCCCATCCAACACTCCCAGGACAGGTACAGCACGGGGTTAGATACAGAGTAAATCTCCCTCTACACTGTCCACATCAAACACTCCCAGGACAGGTACAACACGGGGTTAGATACAGAGTAAATCACCCTCTACACTGTCCCCATCAAACACTCCCAGGACAGGTACAACACGGGGTTACATACAGAGTAAATCTCCCTCTACACTGTCCCCATCAAACACTCCCAGGACATGTACAGCACGGGGTTAGATACAGAGTAAATCTCCCTCTATAGTGTCCACATCAAACACTCCCAGGACAGGTACAGCACGGGGTTTGATAAAGAGTAAATCTCCCTCTACACTGTCCACATCAAACACTCCCAGGACAGGTACAACACGGGGTTACATACAGAGTAAATCTCCCTCTACACTGTCCCCATCAAACACTCCCAGGACAGGTAGAGCACGGGTGTAGATACGGAGTAAAATTCCCTCTACCCTGTCCCCATCAAACACCCCCAGGACAGGTACAGCACAGGGTTAGATACAGAGTAAACGTACCTCTACACTGTCCTCATCAAACATCCCAGGAAAGGTACAGCACAGGGTTAGATACAGAATAAATCTACCTCTACACTGTCACAATCAAACACTCCCAGGACAGGTACAGCACGGGGCTAGATACAGAGTAAATCTCCCTCTACACTGTCCCCATCAAACACTCCCAGGACAGGTACAGCACGGGGTTAGATACAGAGTAAATCTCCCTCTACACTGTCCCCATCAAACATCCCAGGAAAGGTACAGCACGGGGTCAGATACAGAGTAAATCTCCCTCTACACTGTCCCCATCAAACACTCCCAGGACAGGTACAGCACGGGGTTAGATACAGAGTGAATCTCCCTCTTATTGGTCGCCATCAAAGACTCGCAGTGTGAGATTGACAGTGTGGCCATTCAGCCCCTCGAGTTCTCCTCTCCGCAGGCTCTGCGTAGTTTCTCTGCTGCCGTTCGGCTCATCGTGGGACTCCCCTGCAGAGAGCGAGAGAGAGAGAGAGAGAGAGAGAGAGAGAGAGAGAGAGGTGACATTCGGTGAGTCTTGGCCGATACGAGGGGTGATCCACCTGCCGCCTCACCGCCTTCCCTACTCCCTCCTCAATCCCGCCTGTCTCACACGTCCCCCGCCTCCTCTGCTCGCTCGCTCAGTACTCCCTCCGTCCCGGACTCTGACCACCCCCCACCCCACCCCCACCACCTCCTGGCCGCCCCCCTGACCTCTCGCGCCTGCTGCAGACGGACCTAGGTCCTCAGGCAGACGAGGAATGCCGAGCTCGGGAAGAGGCCAGCCCAGGCCGAGCGCTCGCGGCTCTCTGGGAGAACGGAGGGGGGACCGGGTTGAAGTGCGGGGGTGGGTGGAGGTGGTGGTGGCGAGGGGGTTTGACTCTCATTCTACCCCCGCCGGACAGCAACTCAGGACTTCGCAAAGCAGCATGGGAAAGCTGGCCTCTGCGGTAATCATAGCGGCCAACACGCGCAGAGCAGGATCCCGCGCTGACCCTCCGACAGCGCAGCACTCCCTCAGTACTGACCCTCCGACAGTGCAGCACTCCCTCAGTACTGACCCTCCGACAGCGCAGCACTCCCTCAGTACTGACCCTCCGACAGTGCAGCTCTCCCTCAGTACTGACCCTCCGACAGTGCAGCTCTCCCTCAGTACTGACCCTCCGACTGTGCAGCACTCCCTCAGTACTGACCCTCCGACAGCGTAGCACTCCCTCAGTACTGACCCTCCGACAGCGCAGCACTCCCTCAGTACTGACCCTCCGACAGTGCAGCACTCCCTCAGTACTGACCCTCTGACAGTGCAGCACTCCCTCAGTACTGACCCTCTGACAGTGCAGCACTCCCTCAGTACTGACCCTCCGACAGTGCAGCACTCCCTCAGTACTGACCATCCGACAGTGCAGCACTCCCTCACTACTGACCCTCCGACAGTGCAGCACTCCCTCACTACTGACCCTCCGACAGTGCAGCACTCCCTCAGTACTGACCCTCCGACAGTGCAGCACTCCCTCAGTACTGACCATCCGACAGTGCAGCACTCCCTCACTACTGACCCTCCGACAGTGCAGCACTCCCTCAGTACTGACCCTCTGACAGTGCAGCACTCCCTCAGTACTGACCCTCTGACAGTGCGGCTCTCCCTCAGTACTGAGCCTCTGACAGTGCAGCACTCCCTCAGTACTGACACTCCGACAGTGCAGCACTCCCTCAATACTGACACTCCAACTGTGCAGCTCTCCCTCAGTACTGACCCTCTGACAGTGCAGCACTCCCTCAGTACTGACCCTCTGACAGTGCAGCACTCCCTCAGTACTGACCCTCCGACAGTGCAGCACTCCCTCAGTACTGACCCTCCGACAGTGCAGCAATCCCTCAGTACTGACCCTCCGACAGTGCAGCACTCCCTCAGTACTGACCCTCTGACAGTGCAGCACTCCCTCAGTAATGTACCTCCGACAGTGCAGCACTCTCTCAGTACTGACCCTCCAACAGTGCAGCACTCTCTCAGTACTGACCCTCCAACAGTGCAGCATTCTCTCAGTACTCACCCTCTGACAGCGCAGCACTCCCTCAGTACTGACCCTCCAACAGTGCAGCACTCCCTCAGTACTGACCCTCCTACAGTGCAGCATTCTCTCAGTACTCACCCTCTGACAGTGCAGCACTCCCTCAGTACCGACCCTCCGACAGTGCGGCACTCCCTCAGTACTGACCCCCCGACAGTGCAGCACTCCCTCAGTACCGACCCTCCGACAGTGCGGCACTCCCTCAGTACTGACCCTCCCTCCCACATCTGTCTGTCTGTCTCTCTGATCCTTTAAACCTCCCTCTTGGGCCGATGTATTGCTCTCCACTCCCTCATGTCCCAGTGTGCCTCCTAGCTCTATCAGTTTTGAACACATTGCTCTGTGTTGGGAGGCGTTATTGTTTTCATGATGCTTTTGTGGTTTATCTCTGGCGAAATGTTTACACATTTTGAAGCCAAATCCCGATGTTTATCTTCCTGTTCCCAGAAAATTCTTTAGTGACAGACTCGGGGAGATCTTCCACATATGTGTCTGTTCCCATTGAACAGATCCTTGTGAAATGCATATCCTCTGCTCCCTCTCACAGCTTGGTAGCCTCTCCACTCTCAGAGTGCTCTCTCTCTCTCGGCACAAAATACCACAGCCTGTTTGATCTTTCCCCACTCCGTCTAACCTCGCGGCACAACAAAGACTTGCTGCATTTCATT
Organism: Carcharodon carcharias; assembly: GCF_017639515.1. NCBI lineage: Eukaryota > Metazoa > Chordata > Chondrichthyes > Lamniformes > Lamnidae > Carcharodon > Carcharodon carcharias. Next base: position 1,921,450 of record NW_024470584.1, read on the forward strand.
GGCGCCCATCACACTGGAATCGAACGTCCCAAGCGAGATTCAACCCCAGTATCACGGACTGGGGGAGCGAAAGCTGGGTTCAGGAGCTGGGGTTTGAAGGGGAATCTTAAAGGAGGGGGCAGAGATATAGACAGGGAGAGAGAGAGGGAGGGAGAGAGAGAGACAGAGAGAGAGAGAGACAGAGAGAGGGGGAGAATCAGAGAAAGAGAGAGAGACAGAGAGAGAGAAAGAGACAAATGTGAAGGGAGAGATTCAGAGAGGGAAAGAAAGAGATAGACAGAGAGAGAGAGAGTGAGATCGAGAAAGACAGAGAGAGACAGAGAGAGCGAGGTAGACAGAGGGAGATAGAGAGACAAAGGTAGAGAGAGAGACAGAGAGATGTAGAGAGACAAAGAGAGACAGAGAGACAGACAGAGAGAGAGATGGGGATAAAGAGAGAGAGGGAGAGAGAGGGAGAGAAATAAGAGAAAGAAAGACAGAGAGAGAAAGACAGAGAGAAAGAGACAGAGAGAAAGGCGGAGAGGTTTAGGGAGGGAAATCCAGATCTCAGGGCCCCAGGCAGCTGAAGGCACGGTCACCAATGGTGGAACGATGGGAATCGGGAAATGGTCAAGAGGCTGGAATTGGAGGAGCGCAGAGATCTCGGAGGGTCGTAGGGGCTGGAGGAGGTTACAGAGATAGGGAGGGTCTTTGGGGCTGGAGGAGGTTACAGGGATAGGGAGGGGTATAGGGACTGGAGAAGGTTACAGAGATAGGGAGGGTTGTAGGGACTGAAGGTGGTTACAGAGATAGGGAGGGTGTAGGGACTGGAGGAGGTTACAGTGATAGGGAGGGTTGTAGGGGTTGGAGGTGGTTACAGAGATAGGGAGGAGTGTAGGGGCTGGAGGAGGTTACAGAGATAGGGATGGTTGTAGGGGCTGGAGGAGGTTACAGAGATAGGGAGGGTTGTAGGGGCTGGAGGAGGTTACAGAGATAGGGAGGGTTGTAGGGGCTGGAGGAGGGTACAGAGATAGGGAGGGTTGTAGGGGCTGGAGGAGGGTACAGAGATAGGGAGGGTTGTAGGGGCTGGAGGAGGTTACAGAGATAGGGAGGGTTGTTGGGGCTGGAGGAGTTTACAGAGATATGGAGGGTTGTAGGGTCTGGAGGATGTTACAGAGATAGGGAGGGTTGTAGGGGCTGGAGGAGGTTACAGAGATAGGGAGAGTTGTAGGGGCTGGAGGAGGTTACAGAGATAGGGAGGGTTGTAGGGGCTGGAGGAGGTTACAGTGATAGGGAGAGTTGTCAGGGCTGGAGGAGGTTACAGAGATAGGGAGGGTTATTGGGGCTGCTGGCGGTTACAGAGATAGAGAGGGTTGTATGGGCTGGAGGAGGTTACAGAGATAGGGAGGGTTGTAGGGGCTGGAGGAGGTTATAGAGATAGGGTGTGTTGTAGGGGCTGGAGGAGGTTACAGAGATAGGGAGGGTTGTAGGGACTGGAGGAGTTTACAGGGATAGGAAGGGTTGTAGGAGCTGGAGGAGGGTACAGAAATAGGGAGGGTTGTAGGGACTGGAGGAGGTTACCGAGATAGGGGTTTAGGGGCTGGAGGAGGTTACAGAGTTAGGGAGGTTTGTAGGGGCTGAAGGAGGTTACAGAGATAGGGAGGGGTGTAGAGGCTGGAGGTGGTGACAGAGATAGGGAGGAGTGTTGGGGCTGAAGGAGGTTACAGAGATAGGGAGGTTGGTGTTGGAGGAGGTTACAGAGATAGGGAGGGGTGTAGGGACTGGAGGAGTTTATAGAGATAGGGAGGGGTCTAGGGGCTGGAGGAGGTTACACAGATAGGGAGGGTTGTAGGGGCTGGTGGAGGTTACAGAGATAGGGACGGTTGTAGGGGCTGGAGGAGGTTACAGAGATAGGGAGAGTTGTAGGGGCTGGAGGTGGTTACAGGGATAGGGAGGCTGGGTTTGTAGGAGGTTACAGAGATAGGGAGTGTTGTAGGTACTGGAGGAGGTTACAGAGATAGGGAGAGTGGGGTTGTAGGAGGTTACAGAGATAGGGAGGGTTGTAGGGGCTGGAGCAGGTTACAGAGATAGGGAGGGTTTAGGGCCTGGAGGAGGTTATAGGGATAGGGAGAGTTGTAGAGGCTGGAGGAGGTTACAGAGATAGGGAGGGTTTTAGGGACTGGAGGAGGTTACAGAGATAGGAAGGGTTGTAGGGGCTGAAGGAGGTTACAGAGATAGGGAGGGTTGTAGGGGCTGGAGGAGGTTACAGGGATAGGGAGGGTTGTAGAGCCTGTAGGAGATTACAGAGATAGGGAGGGCTGTAGGGACTGGAGGAGGTTACAGAGATAGGGAGGGTGGGGCTGGAGGAGGTTACAGTGATAGGGAGGGTGGGTTTGGAGGAGGTTACAGAGATAGGGACGGAGGGGCTGGAGGAGGTTACAGAGATAGGGAGGGTGGGACTGGAGAGGTTACAGAGATAGGGAGTGGTGTAGGGGCTGGAGGAGGTTACAGATATAAGAAGGGGTGTAGGGGCTGGAGGAGGTTGCAGAGATAGGGAGGGGTGTAGGGGCTGGAGGAGGTTACAGAGATAGGGAGGGGTGTAGGTGCTGGAGGAGGTTACAGAGATAGGGAGGGTTGTAGGGACTGGAGGAGGTTACAGAGATAGGGAGGGTGGGGTTGGAGGAGGTTACAGAGATAGGGAGGTTTGTAGGGGCTGGAGGAGGTTACAGGGATAGGGAGGGTTGTAGGGGCTGGAGGAGGTTACAGAGATAGGGAGGGTTGTAGGGGTTGGAGGAGGTTACAGGGATAGGGAGAGTTGTAGGGACTGGAGGAGATTACAGAGATAGGGAGGGTTGTAGGTGCTGGAGGAGGTTACAGAGATAGGGAGGGTGGGTTTGGAGGAGGCTACAGATATAGGGAGGGTGGGGTTGAAGGAGGTTACAGAGATAGGGACAGTGGGGCTGGAGGAGGTTACAGAGATAGGGAGGGTGGGGCTGGAGGAGGTTACAGGGATAGGGAGGGGTGTAGGGACTGGAGGAGGTTACAGAGATAGGGAGGGGTGTAGTGGCTGGAGGAGGTTACAGAGATAGGGAGGGGTGCAGGGGCTGGAGGAGGTTACAGAGATAGGGAGGGTGGGACTGGAGGAGGTTACAGAGATAGGTAGGGTTGTTTGGACTGGAGGAGGTTACAGAGATAGAGACGGTTGTTGGGACTGGAGGAGGTTACAGAGATAGGGAAGGGTTGTAGGTGCTGGAGGAGGTTACAGAGATAGGGAGGGGTGTAGGGACTGGAGGAGGTTACAGAGATAGGGAGGGCTGTTAGGACTGGAGGAGGTCACAGAGATAGGGAGGGGTGTAGGGACTGGAGGAGGTTACAGATATAGGTAGGGTTTTAGGGACTGGAGGAGGTTACAGGGATAGGGAGTGTTGTAGGGGCTGAAGGAGGTTACAGAGATAGGGAGGGGTTTAGGGACTTGAGGAGGTTACAGAGATAGGGAGGGGTGTAGGGACTGGAGGAGGTTACAGAGATAGGGAGGGGTGTAGTGGCTGGAGGAGGTTACAGAGATAAGGAGGGGTGTAGGGGCTGGAGGATGTTATAGAGATAGGGAGGGTGTAGGGGCTGGAGGATGTTACAGAGATAAGGAGGGGTGTTGGGACTGGAGGAGGTTACAGAGATAGGGAGGGGTGAAGGGGCTGGAGGATGTTATAGAGATAGGGAGGGTTGTAGGGGCTGGAGGATGTTACAGAGATAGGGAGGGGTGTAGGGACTGGAGGAGGTTATAGAGATAGGGAGGTGTGTAGGTGCTGGAGGAGGTTACAGAGATAGGGAGGGGTGTAGGGACTGGAGGAGGTTACAGAGATAGGGAGGGCTGTAGGGACTGGAGGAGGTTACAGAGATAGGGCGGGTAGGTCTCGGCGATGACCCAGTTGGAAGGTGATGCAGGGAGTTTGGACGTTGTTGGTGTGTCTATCGGAGAAGCTGTAGGGGAATGGGTGATGGGTGAGTGGGACTCGGTGCAGATTTCCAAACATCATTATCTTTCCCTCTGCTGAATATACTCAGTCAGAATGACCGTGACATCACTGGAGCTGCTGGGAAATGGCCTCCCACTGCCGAATGGCCCTGGGCTGGAGCCCTTTAACTGGCCTGGCCTTCACCGGAGACTCTATCCACCGGCAAGCTCATCGTCTCATAACTACCCTCCGATATAACCAAGCAAGGGCAACAGCTGGCACGAGGGGAAACCAGGATTGGCGCAGTGTCTGTCCTGGGGGGGGACTGACTGCTACATTCCTCCTCCCCCACTCCACAAAAAGGCACAGCAAGATCCCAGCTCTCGGGCGGGCCTCACCGTGGTAGGTACAATCTGGTCTGACCAAAACCGAGGGATCGGGGGGAAGGTGGGTCGGTGGGGATTGGTGACTGGTTTAGGTGAGCACGTTGGTCTGTGTTCTTCTCAGTTGCATCAAAATGGGACCTTGTCCTGTCATGATGAAGGGTAGTGATCGAAGATAATTCACATACCTGGCACTGTCAAATGGACAATCTTATCTCCACCTACATACACCGCCCAGTGCTGGAACGGTCCATAATCAAACTCCACCAGATCCCCACAGATAGTGTGACCTTGTACTGTCCCCATCTGTAGATATAAGCAGGGCTTGCATGAATAGGAAGATCCCAGGGCCAAAATTGTATTCCCAACTCCTTCTCTCCAGTGAGAAAATTGACTCGAGAGGTATTGTTCTGAATCCTCGGTTAGACCACACTCAGAGCACTGTGCACAGTTCTGGTCTCCGTATCCCTCGGTTAGACCACACTTGGAGCACTGTGCCCAGTTCTGGTCTCACATTATGTTAAGTATATAGAGGACTGGAGATCTTAATGCCGCCAAATCTTGTGTATACCTCCCTTCAAACCTGTCACCCTTTCAGTGGTCCATAATAACCCCACACCATGTCCCTTTAATTGACTGCAAAGCCTCAGGCCATACCCCTCCTTCCCTGTGCAACCCTTCTCTTATTTGTGTTGGCAATTCGACTGGCGGCGGCCTCACACAGACGAATGATGCCTATCATTGGAGAGTCATCACTCTGAGGCCTCAGGCTCGAAGACGGCAGCTTCAGTGACAGTTAAGGAACATACTGAGCCCTTGTTCATTCCAGTCACACACACTGATCCACACAGGTGAAGGAGGGTGGGATCTTGCTGTGTATTTTTTTGTGTAGGGGTGTGTGTGTGTGTGTGTCGTGGGCTCAGCGCCACAATCTCACTTACCCGACTATCACTGACTCCACCGGGTCTCTGCATCAGTATCCCCTGCAGGGATGGAACAGTCCGCGAATCCCCAACACACCGTCCCACCCAAACATCTGGAATGTGGAGACTGGAGGAGGGAGAACAATGTGCTTTGGCTGCAAAGCAAGCAGGCTGACAGCCAGAGAGAGGGGGACAAAGGGAGAGAGAGACAGTGGGGGAGATAGAGGGAGAAAGAGACCCAAAGAGATCAAAAGATAGAGAGAGAGAGAGAGCGAGAGAGAGAAAAAGGGACAGAGAGAGAGAGAGAAAGACAGAGAGAGAGAGACAGAGAGAGAGAGAGAGAGACAGAAAGAGCGAGAGAGAGAAAGAGGGACAGAGAGAGAGAGAGAGAGAGACAGAGAGAGAGAGACAGAGAAAGAGTGAGAGAGAGAAAGAGGGACAGAGAGAGACAGAGAGACAGAGAGAGAGCAAGAGAGAGAAAGAGGGACAGAGAGAGAGAAAGAGGGACAGAGAGAGAGACAGAGCGAGAGAGAGAAAGAGGGACAGAGAGAGAGACAGAGCGAGAGAGAGAAAGAGGGACAGAGAGAGACATAGAGAGAGAGACAGAGAGAGAGCGAGAGAGAGAAAGAGGGACAGAGAGAGACAGTGAGAGACATAGAGAGAGAGACAGAGAGAGAGCGAGAGAGAGACATAGAGAGAGAGACAGAGAGACAGAACGAGAGAGAGAAAGAGGGACAGAGACAGAGAGAGAGAGAGAGAGACAAAGAGAGAGACAGAACGAGAGAGAGAAAGAGGTACAGAGACAGGGAAAGTGGCAGACTCAGAGGGAGCAAGAGAGAAGAGAAAGACAGAGGGAGGGAGGCAGAGAGATAAAGACAGAGGGAGCGAGAGAGCCGGTGACACAGAGAGAGAAAGAGATAGAGAGAAACAAAGAAAGAGAAACAGAGACACAGGGAGAGAGACAGAGGAGAGAGATGCAGACAGAGAGACATAGGGAGGCAGGCAGATAGAAAGAGAGACAGAGAAATGAAGAGAGAGTGAGGGACAGACAGAGGAAAAGAGGCAGAGAGACAGAAACTGGGCGACAGCGAGTGAGAGAGAAAGAGAGAGATACAGAAAGAGAGAGACGAAGAGATGAAGACAGAGTGAGAGACAAGCAGAGAGAGAGAGAGAGGCAGAAACTGAGAGATAGTGAGAGTGAGAAAGACAGAGATAAAGAGAGAGAGGCAGAAAGAGGGGGACAGAGAGTTTGAGAGAGAGTGAGAGGGACAGGTTGAGAGAGAGAGAGAGAGAGAGCGAGACTCAGAGGGCGAGAGACAGAAACTGAGAGACAGAGAGATGGTGAGGAAGCTACAGAGACAGAGAGAGAGAGAGTGAGAGAGACCGAGAGGCAGAGAAAGGGCTGGGGGTGGGGAAGGGGAGACAGGCTGACTAAGAGAGAGAGAGAGAGAGATCTAGTCCCATTTGACCATCACCCCCTTGCTTCACTGACTGACCTACGTCGGCTCCCAGGCTGATAAGATCTCGATATGAAAGCTCTCTATGTTGTTTGCAAATTCCTCTGTGGTGCTCACCTCTGGTCTACCCAGATTCATCCAGCCTGTGTCTGATCCATGACCTAACTTCGCATTTCCAGCCTTACCTACACTACATACCTTCATACGTTTTGTTCTCAAAAATCTAACAATCATAAGACCATGAGACATAGGAGCAGAAATTAGGCCATTCGGCCCATCGAGTCTCCTCCGCCATTCAATCATGGCTGATAAATTTCTCAACCCCATTCTGCCGCCTTCTCCCCGTTACCTTTGATCCCCTTACCAATCAAGAACCTATCTATCTCGGTCTTAAATACACTCAATGACCTGGTCTCCGCAGCCTTCTGTGGCAATGAATTCCATAGATTCACCACTCTCTGGCTGAAGAAGTTTCTCCTCATCTCTGTTCTAAAAGGTCTTCCCTTTACTCTGAGGCTGTGCCCTCGAGTCCTAGTCTCTCCTACTAATGGAAACATCTTCCCCACGTCCATTCTATCCAGGCCTTTCAGTATTCCGTAAGCTTAAACCCCCGGTAACGATTAATTGATGTTGCAATAATTGCCTTTTGAAGCGAGATTCACCTTTAAGCTTAGGCATGTGTTCCTAACTTCACTCCTCAAAGGTCATCTTCGAATGCATCCTGTCTGCCCTATGGTCCTAGGCCCCTCTGTCCATCCAAAATGTGATTCCCCAGCTTACCCTACCTATCCCTTTTGGGAGCACCAAATCTCTCAGCGAGTATCTGAGCTGTGAAACCAGAACAGAAAATGCTGGAAAATCTCCGCAAGGTCTGGCAGCATCTGCGGAGAGAGGAACAAGAGTTAACGGCTCGAGTCCGGATGAGCTTTCTTCAAACCAAACGGAAGTAGGAATGTGACGGGTGTTATACTGTTTAAGAGGGTGTGGGGGAAAATGGAAAGTCAGAGAGAGGCCGGGGCTAAGGGGAGATTGACAACGATGGACAAACAACAAAGGAAGAGTAAAAGGCAGTGTTAAAGACTAAAGGAGGTGCTGAGAGTGGCATTAATGTAAGATGGCAGAATGTGTCAATGACAGAACTAGGGTCGGTAATCTGGGATTGCACAGGGAGCATTGTCAGTGCTGGAGGAGGTTACAGAGATAGGGAGGTTTGTATGGGCTGGAGGAGGTTACAGAGATAGGGAGGGGTGTAGGGGCTGGAGGAGGTTACAGAGATAGGGAGGGTTGTAGGGGCTGGAGGAGGTTACAGAGTTAGGGAAGGTTGTCAGGGCTGGAGGATGTAACAGAGTTAGGGAAGGTTGTCAGGGCTGGAGGAGGTTACAGAGATAGGGAGGGTTGTAGGGGGCTGGAGGAGGTTACAGAGATAGGGAGGGTTGAAGGGGATTGGAGGAGGTTACAGAGATAGAGAGGGTTGAAGGGGGCTAGAGGAGATTACAGAGATAGGGAGGATTGCAGAGGCTGTAGGAGGTTACAGGGCTAGGGAGCGTTGTGCGTGCTGGAGGAGGTTACAGAGATAGGGAGCGTTGTGCGTGCTGGAGGAGGTTACAGAGATAGGGAGGGTTGTAGAAGATGGAGGAGGTTACAGAGATAGGGAGGGTTGTAGAAGATGGAGGAGGTTACAGAGATAGGGAGTGTTGTAGGGGCTGGAGGAGGTTACAGAGATAGGGAGGGCTGTAGGGGCTGGAGGAGGTTACAGAGATAGGGAGGGTTGTAGAAGATGGAGGAGGTTACAGAGATAGGGAGTGTTGTAGGGGCTGGAGGAGGTTACAGAGATAGGGAGGGTTGTAGGGGCTGGAGGAGGTTACAGAGATAGGGAGGGTTGTAGAAGATGGAGGAGGTTACAGAGATAGGGAGTGTTGTAGGGGCTGGAGGAGGTTACAGAAATAGGGAGGGTTGTAGGGGCTGGAGGAGGTTACAGAGGTAGGGAGGGTTGTAGAAGATGGAGGAGGTTACAGAGATAGGGAGTGTTGTAGGGGCTGGAGGAGGTTACAGAGATAGGGAGCGTTGTGTGTGCTGGAGGAGGTTACAGAGATAGGGAGGGTGTAGGGGCTGGAGAAAGTTACAGAGATAGGGAGGGTTGTAGGAGGTTACAGAGATAGGGAGGGTTGTAGGGGCTGGAGGAGGTTACAGAGATATTGAGGGTTGAAGGGGGCTGGAGGAGGTTACAGAGATAAGGAAGGTTGTAGGGACTGGAGGAGGTTACAGAGATAAGGACGGTTGTAGGGACTGGAGGAGATTACAGAGATAGTGAGGTGTGTAGGGGCTGGAGGATGTTACAGAGATAGTGAGGTGTGTAGGGGCTGGAGGATGTTACAGAGATGGGGCGGTTATAGGGACTAAAGGAGCTTAATTAGATAGGGAGGATTGCAGGGACTGGAGGAGGTTACACAGATAGGGAGGGGTGTAGGGGCTGGAGGAGGTTACAGAGATAGGGTGGGGTTTAGGGGCTGGAGGAGTTTACAGAGATAAGGAGTGTTGTAGGTGCTGGAGGAGGTTACAGAGATAGGGAAGGGTGTAGGGGCTGGAGGAGGTTACAGAGATAGGGAGGGTTGTATGGGCTGGAGGAGGTTACAGAGATAGGGAGGGGTGTAGGTGCTGGAGGAGGTTACAGAGATAGGGAGGGTTGTAGGGGCTGGAGGAGGTTACAGAGTTAGGGAAGGTTGTCAGGGCTGGAGGATGTAACAGATTTAGGGAAGGTTGTCAGGGCTGGAGGAGGTTACAGAGATAGGGAGGGTTGTAGGGGGCTGGAGGAGGTTACAGAGATAGGGAGGGTTGAAGGGGATTGGAGGAGGTTACAGAGATAGAGAGGGTTGAAGGGGGCTAGAGGAGATTACAGAGATAGGGAGGATTGCAGAGGCTGTAGGAGGTTACAGGGCTAGGGAGCGTTGTGCGTACTGGATGAGGTTACAGAGATAGGGAGCGTTGTGCGTGCTGGAGGAGGTTACAGAGATAGGGAGGGTTGTAGAAGATGGAGGAGGTTACAGAGATAGGGAGGGTTGTAGAAGATGGAGGAGGTTACAGAGATAGGGAGTGTTGTAGGGGCTGGAGGAGGTTACAGAGATAGGGAGGGTTGTACTGGCTGGAGGAGGTTACAGAGATAGGGAGGGTTGTAGAAGATGGAGGAGGTTACAGAGATAGGGAGGGTTGTAGAAGATGGAGGAGGTTACAGAGGTAGGGAGGGTTGTAGGGGCTGGAGGAGGTTACAGAGATAGGGAGGGTTGTAGAAGATGGAGGAGGTTACAGAGATAGGGAGTGTTGTAGGGGCTGGAGGAGGTTACAGAGATAGGGAGGGTTGTAGGGGCTGGAGGAGGTTACAGAGATAGGGAGGGTTGTAGAAGATGGAGGAGGTTACAGAGATAGGGAGTGTTGTAGGGGCTGGAGGAGGTTACAGAGATAGGGAGCATTGTGCGTGCTGGAGGAGGTTACAGAGATAGGGAGGGTGTAGGGGCTGGAGAAAGTTACAGAGATAGGGAGGGTTGTAGGAGGTTACAGAGATAGGGAGGGTTGTAGGGGCTGGAGGAGGTTACAGAGATATTGAGGGTTGAAGGGGGCTGGAGGAGGTTACAGAGATAAGGAAAGGTTGTAGGGACTGGAGGAGGTTACAGAGATAAGGACGGTTGTAGGGACTGGAGGAGGTTACAGAGATAGTGAGGTGTGTAGGGGCTGGAGGATGTTACAGAGATAGGGCGGTTATAGGGACTAAAGGAGCTTAATTAGATAAGGAGGATTGCAGGGACTGGAGGAGGTTACACAGATAGGGAGGGGTGTAGGGGCTGGAGGAGGTTACAGAGATAGGGTGGGGTTTAGGGGCTGGAGGAGTTTACAGAGATAGGGAGTGTTGTAGGTGCTGGAGGAGGTTACAGAGATAGGGAAGGGAAGAGGGGCTGGAGGAGGTTACAGAGATAGGGAGTGTTGTAGGTGCTGGAGGAGGTTACAGAGATAGGGAGGGTTGTAGGGGCTGGAGGAGGTTACAGAGTTAGGGAAGGTTGTCAGGGCTGGAGGATATAACAGAGTTAGGGAAGGTTGTCAGGGCTGGAGGAGGTTACAGAGATAGGGAGGGTTGTAGGGGGCTGGAGGAGGTTACAGAGATAGGGAGGGTTGAAGGGGATTGGAGGAGGTTACAGAGATAGAGAGGTTTGAAGGGGGCTAGAGGAGATTACAGAGATAGGGAGGATTGCAGAGGCTGTAGGAGGTTACAGGGCTAGGGAGCGTTGGGGGTGCTGGAGGAGGTGACAGAGATAGGGAGCGTTGTGCGTGCTGGAGGAGGTTACAGAGATAGGGAGGGTTGCAGAAGATGGAGGAGGTTACAGAGATAGGGAGGGTTGTAGAAGATGGAGGAGGTTACAGAGATAGGGAGTGTTGTAGGGGCTGGAGGAGGTTACAGAGATAGGGAGGGTTGTAGGGGCTGGAGGAGGTTACAGAGATAGGGAGGGTTGTAGAAGATGGAGGAGGTTACAGAGATAGGGAGCGTTGTGCGTGCTGGAGGAGGTTACAGAGATAGGGAGGGTGTAGGGGCTGGAGAAAGTTACAGAGATAGGGAGGGTTGTAGGGGCTGGAGGAGGTTACAGAGATAGGGAGGGTTGTAGGGACTGGAGGAGGTTACAGAGATAGGGAGGGTTGTAGGGGCTGGAGGAGGTTACAGAGATATTGAGTGTTAAATGGGGCTGGAGGAGGTTACAGAGATAAGGAAGGGTGTAGGGACTGGAGGAGGTTACAGAGATAGGGCGCTTGTAGGGACTGGAGGAGGTTACAGAGATAGGGCGCTTGTAGGGGCTGGAGGAAGTTACAGAGATAGGGAGGATTGTACATGCTGGAGGATGTTACAGAGATAGGGAGGATTGTACATGCTGGAGGATGTTACAGAGATGGGGCGGTTATAGGGACTAAAGGAGCTTAATGAGATAGGGAGGATTGCAGGGACTGGAGGAGGTTACACAGATAGGGAGGGGTGTAGGGACTGGAGGAGGTTACACAGATAGGGTAGGGTGTAGGGGCTTGAGGAGTTTACAGAGATAGGGTGGGGTTTAGGGGCTGGAGGAGTTTACAGAGATAGGGAGTGTTGTAGGTGCTGGAGGAGGTTACAGAGATAGGGAGTGTTGTGGAGGCTGGAGGAGATTACCTAGATAGGGAGGGTTGTAGGGAAAGGAGGAAGTTACAGAGACAGGGAGGGTTGTAGGGCTGTAGGAGGGTACAAAGATAGGGAGGGTTGTAGGGACTTGAGGAGGTTACAGAGATAGGGAGCGTTGTCGGTGCTGGAGGAGGTTACAGAGATGGGGGGGCTATAGGGACTGGAGCAGGTTACAGAGATAGGGATGGGTGTAGTAGCTGGAGGAGGTTACAGAGATAGGGAGGGTTGTAAGGTCTGGAGGAGGTTATAGAAATAGGGAGAGTCGTAGGAGCTGGAGTAGGTTACAGAGATAAGGAGGGTTGTAAGGACCAGAGGAGGTTACAGAGATAGGGAGGGTTGTAGGTGCTGCAGGAGGTTACAGAGAGAGGGAGGGTTGTAGGGGCTGGAGGAGGTTACAGAGATAGGGAGGGTTGTAGGGGCTGGAGGAGGTTACAGAGTTAGGGAAGGTTGTCAGGGCTGGAGGATGTAACAGAGTTAGGGAAGGTTGTCAAGGCTGGAGGAGGTTACAGAGATAGGGAGGGTTGTAGGGGGCTGGAGGAGGTTACAGAGATAGGGAGGGTTGAAGGGGATTGGAGGAGGTTACAGAGATAGAGAGGGTTGAAGGGGGCTAGAGGAGATTACAGAGATAGGGAGGATTGCAGAGGCTGTAGGAGGTTACAGGGATAGGGAGCGTTGTGCGTGCTGGAGGAGGTTACAGAGATAGGGAGCGTTGTGCGTGCTGGAGGAGGTTACAGAGATAGGGAGGGTTGTAGAAGATGGAGGAGGTTACAGAGTTAGGGAGGTTTGTAGGGGCTGAAGGAGGTTACAGAGATAGGGAGGGGTGTAGAGGCTGGAGGTGGTGACAGAGATAGGGAGGAGTGTTGGGGCTGAAGGAGGTTACAGAGATAGGGAGGTTGGTGTTGGAGGAGGTTACAGAGATAGGGAGGGGTGTAGGGACTGGAGGAGTTTATAGAGATAGGGAGGGGTCTAGGGGCTGGAGGAGGTTACACAGATAGGGAGGGTTGTAGGGGCTGGTGGAGGTTACAGAGATAGGGACGGTTGTAGGGGCTGGAGGAGGTTACAGAGATAGGGAGAGTTGTAGGGGCTGGAGGTGGTTACAGGGATAGGGAGGCTGGGTTTGTAGGAGGTTACAGAGATAGGGAGTGTTGTAGGTACTGGAGGAGGTTACAGAGATAGGGAGAGTGGGGTTGTAGGAGGTTACAGAGATAGGGAGGGTTGTAGGGGCTGGAGCAGGTTACAGAGATAGGGAGGGTTTAGGGCCTGGAGGAGGTTATAGGGATAGGGAGAGTTGTAGAGGCTGGAGGAGGTTACAGAGATAGGGAGGGTTTTAGGGACTGGAGGAGGTTACAGAGATAGGGAGGGTTGTAGGGGCTGAAGGAGGTTACAGAGATAGGGAGGGTTGTAGGGGCTGGAGGAGGTTACAGGGATAGGGAGGGTTGTAGAGCCTGTAGGAGATTACAGAGATAGGGAGGGCTGTAGGGACTGGAGGAGGTTACAGAGATAGGGAGGGTGGGGCTGGAGGAGGTTACAGAGATAGGGAGGGTGGGTTTGGAGGAGGTTACAGAGATAGGGACGGAGGGGCTGGAGGAGGTTACAGAGATAGGGAGGGTGGGACTGGAGGAGGTTACAGAGATAGGGAGTGGTGTAGGGGCTGGAGGAGGTTACAGATATAAGAAGGGGTGTAGGGGCTGGAGGAGGTTGCAGAGATAGGGAGGGGTGTAGGGGCTGGAGGAGGTTACAGAGATAGGGAGGGGTGTAGGTGCTGGAGGAGGTTACAGAGATAGGGAGGGTTGTAGGGACTGGAGGAGGTTACAGAGATAGGGAGGGTGGGGTTGGAGGAGGTTACAGAGATAGGGAGGTTTGTAGGGGCTGGAGGAGGTTACAGGGATAGGGAGAGTTGTAGGGGCTGGAGGAGGTTACAGAGATAGGGAGGGTTGTAGGGGTTGGAGGAGGTTACAGGGATAGGGAGAGTTGTAGGGACTGGAGGAGATTACAGAGATAGGGAGGGTTGTAGGTGCTGGAGGAGGTTACAGAGATAGGGAGGGTGGGTTTGGAGGAGGCTACAGATATAGGGAGGGTGGGGTTGTAGGAGGTTACAGAGATAGGGACAGTGGGGCTGGAGGAGGTTACAGAGATAGGGAGGGTGGGGCTGGAGGAGGTTACAGGGATAGGGAGGGGTGTAGGGACTGGAGGAGGTTACAGAGATAGGGAGGGGTGTAGTGGCTGGAGGAGGTTACAGAGATAGGGAGGGGTGCAGGGGCTGGAGGAGGTTACAGAGATAGGGAGGGTGGGACTGGAGGAGGTTACAGAGATAGGTAGGGTTGTTTGGACTGGAGGAGGTTACAGAGATAGAGACGGTTGTTGGGACTGGAGGAGGTTACAGAGATAGGGAAGGGTTGTAGGTGCTGGAGGAGGTTACAGAGATAGGGAGGGGTGTAGGGACTGGAGGAGGTTACAGAGATAGGGAGGGCTGTTAGGACTGGAGGAGGTCACAGAGATAGGGAGGGGTGTAGGGACTGGAGGAGGTTACAGATATAGGTAGGGTTTTAGGGACTGGAGGAGGTTACAGGGATAGGGAGTGTTGTAGGGGCTGAAGTAGGTTACAGAGATAGGGAGGGGTTTAGGGACTTGAGGAGGTTACAGAGATAGGGAGGGGTGTAGGGACTGGAGGAGGTTACAGAGATAGGGAGGGGTGTAGTGGCTGGAGGAGGTTACAGAGATAGGGAGGGGTGTAGGGGCTGGAGGATGTTATAGAGATAGGGAGGGGTGTAGGGACTGGAGGAGGTTATAGAGATAGGGAGGTGTGTAGGTGCTGGAGGAGGTTACAGAGATAGGGAGGGGTGTAGGGACTGGAGGAGGTTACAGAGATAGGGAGGGGTGTAGGGACTGGAGGAGGTTACAGAGATAGGGCGGGTAGGTCTCGGCGATGACCCAGTTGGAAGGTGATGCAGGGAGTTTGGACGTTGTTGGTGTGTCTATCGGAGAAGCTGTAGGGGAATGGGTGATGGGTGAGTGGGACTCGGTGCAGATTTCCAAACATCATTATCTGTCCCTCTGCTGAATATACTCAGTCAGAATGACCGTGACATCACTGGAGCTGCTGGGAAATGGCCTCCCACTGCCGAATGGCCCTGGGCTGGAGCCCTTTAACTGGCCTGGCCTTCACCGGAGACTCTATCCACCGGCAAGCTCATCGTCTCATAACTACCCTCCGATATAACCAAGCAAGGGCAACAGCTGGCACGAGGGGAAACCAGGATTGGCGCAGTGTCTGTCCTGGGGGGGGACTGACTGCTACATTCCTCCTCCCCCACTCCACAAAAAGGCACAGCAAGATCCCAGCTCTCGGGCGGGCCTCACCGTGGTAGGTACAATCTGGTCTGACCAAAACCGAGGGATCGGGGGGAAGGTGGGTCGGTGGGGATTGGTGACTGGTTTAGGTGAGCACGTTGGTCTGTGTTCTTCTCAGTTGCATCAAAATGGGACCTTGTCCTGTCATGATGAAGGGTAGTGATCGAAGATAATTCACATACCTGGCACTGTCAAATGGACAATCTTATCTCCACCTACATACACCGCCCAGTGCTGGAACGGTCCATAATCAAACTCCACCAGATCCCCACAGATAGTGTGACCTTGTACTGTCCCCATCTGTAGATATAAGCAGGGCTTGCATGAATAGGAAGATCCCAGGGCCAAAATTGTATTCCCAACTCCTTCTCTCCAGTGAGAAAATTGACTCGAGAGGTATTGTTCTGAATCCTCGGTTAGACCACACTCAGAGCACTGTGCACAGTTCTGGTCTCCGTATCCCTCGGTTAGACCACACTTGGAGCACTGTGCCCAGTTCTGGTCTCACATTATGTTAAGTATATAGAGGACTGGAGATCTTAATGCCGCCAAATCTGTGTATACCTCCCTTCAAACCTGTCACCCTTTCAGTGGTCCATAATAACCCCACACCATGTCCCTTTAATTGACTGCAAAGCCTCAGGCCATACCCCTCCTTCCCTGTGCAACCCTTCTCTTATTTGTGTTGGCAATTCGACTGGCGGCGGCCTCACACAGACGAATGATGCCTATCATTGGAGAGTCATCACTCTGAGGCCTCAGGCTCGAAGACGGCAGCTTCAGTGACAGTTAAGGAACATACTGAGCCCTTGTTCATTCCAGTCACACACACTGATCCACACAGGTGAAGGAGGGTGGGATCTTGCTGTGTATTTTTTTGTGTAGGGGTGTGTGTGTGTGTGTGTCGTGGGCTCAGCGCCACAATCTCACTTACCCGACTATCACTGACTCCACCGGGTCTCTGCATCAGTATCCCCTGCAGGGATGGAACAGTCCGCGAATCCCCAACACACCGTCCCACCCAAACATCTGGAATGTGGAGACTGGAGGAGGGAGAACAATGTGCTTTGGCTGCAAAGCAAGCAGGCTGACAGCCAGAGAGAGGGGGACAAAGGGAGAGAGAGACAGTGGGGGAGATAGAGGGAGAAAGAGACCCAAAGAGATCAAAAGATAGAGAGAGAGAGAGAGCGAGAGAGAGAAAAAGGGACAGAGAGAGAGAGAGAAAGACAGAGAGAGAGAGACAGAGAGAGAGAGAGAGAGACAGAAAGAGCGAGAGAGAGAAAGAGGGACAGAGAGAGAGAGAGAGAGAGACAGAGAGAGAGAGACAGAGAAAGAGTGAGAGAGAGAAAGAGGGACAGAGAGAGACAGAGAGACAGAGAGAGAGCAAGAGAGAGAAAGAGGGACAGAGAGAGAGAAAGAGGGACAGAGAGAGAGACAGAGCGAGAGAGAGAAAGAGGGACAGAGAGAGAGACAGAGCGAGAGAGAGAAAGAGGGACAGAGAGAGACATAGAGAGAGAGACAGAGAGAGAGCGAGAGAGAGAAAGAGGGACAGAGAGAGACAGTGAGAGACATAGAGAGAGAGACAGAGAGAGAGCGAGAGAGAGACATAGAGAGAGAGACAGAGAGACAGAACGAGAGAGAGAAAGAGGGACAGAGACAGAGAGAGAGAGAGAGAGACAAAGAGAGAGACAGAACGAGAGAGAGAAAGAGGTACAGAGACAGGGAAAGTGGCAGACTCAGAGGGAGCAAGAGAGAAGAGAAAGACAGAGGGAGGGAGGCAGAGAGATAAAGACAGAGGGAGCGAGAGAGCCGGTGACACAGAGAGAGAAAGAGATAGAGAGAAACAAAGAAAGAGAAACAGAGACACAGGGAGAGAGACAGAGGAGAGAGATGCAGACAGAGAGACATAGGGAGGCAGGCAGATAGAAAGAGAGACAGAGAAATGAAGAGAGAGTGAGGGACAGACAGAGGAAAAGAGGCAGAGAGACAGAAACTGGGCGACAGCGAGTGAGAGAGAAAGAGAGAGATACAGAAAGAGAGAGACGAAGAGATGAAGACAGAGTGAGAGACAAGCAGAGAGAGAGAGAGAGGCAGAAACTGAGAGATAGTGAGAGTGAGAAAGACAGAGATAAAGAGAGAGAGGCAGAAAGAGGGGGACAGAGAGTTTGAGAGAGAGTGAGAGGGACAGGTTGAGAGAGAGAGAGAGAGAGAGCGAGACTCAGAGGGCGAGAGACAGAAACTGAGAGACAGAGAGATGGTGAGGAAGCTACAGAGACAGAGAGAGAGAGAGTGAGAGAGACCGAGAGGCAGAGAAAGGGCTGGGGGTGGGGAAGGGGAGACAGGCTGACTAAGAGAGAGAGAGAGAGAGATCTAGTCCCATTTGACCATCACCCCCTTGCTTCACTGACTGACCTACGTCGGCTCCCAGGCTGATAAGATCTCGATATGAAAGCTCTCTATGTTGTTTGCAAATTCCTCTGTGGTGCTCACCTCTGGTCTACCCAGATTCATCCAGCCTGTGTCTGATCCATGACCTAACTTCGCATTTCCAGCCTTACCTACACTACATACCTTCATACGTTTTGTTCTCAAAAATCTAACAATCATAAGACCATGAGACATAGGAGCAGAAATTAGGCCATTCGGCCCATCGAGTCTCCTCCGCCATTCAATCATGGCTGATAAATTTCTCAACCCCATTCTGCCGCCTTCTCCCCGTTACCTTTGATCCCCTTACCAATCAAGAACCTATCTATCTCGGTCTTAAATACACTCAATGACCTGGTCTCCGCAGCCTTCTGTGGCAATGAATTCCATAGATTCACCACTCTCTGGCTGAAGAAGTTTCTCCTCATCTCTGTTCTAAAAGGTCTTCCCTTTACTCTGAGGCTGTGCCCTCGAGTCCTAGTCTCTCCTACTAATGGAAACATCTTCCCCACGTCCATTCTATCCAGGCCTTTCAGTATTCCGTAAGCTTAAACCCCCGGTAACGATTAATTGATGTTGCAATAATTGCCTTTTGAAGCGAGATTCACCTTTAAGCTTAGGCATGTGTTCCTAACTTCACTCCTCAAAGGTCATCTTCGAATGCATCCTGTCTGCCCTATGGTCCTAGGCCCCTCTGTCCATCCAAAATGTGATTCCCCAGCTTACCCTACCTATCCCTTTTGGGAGCACCAAATC
Source organism: Carcharodon carcharias (assembly GCF_017639515.1). Taxonomy (NCBI): domain Eukaryota; kingdom Metazoa; phylum Chordata; class Chondrichthyes; order Lamniformes; family Lamnidae; genus Carcharodon; species Carcharodon carcharias. The sequence continues at coordinate 1,939,867 of NW_024470584.1, forward strand.
TCTCAGCGAGTATCTGAGCTGTGAAACCAGAACAGAAAATGCTGGAAAATCTCCGCAAGGTCTGGCAGCATCTGCGGAGAGAGGAACAAGAGTTAACGGCTCGAGTCCGGATGAGCTTTCTTCAAACCAAACGGAAGTAGGAATGTGACGGGTGTTATACTGTTTAAGAGGGTGTGGGGGAAAATGGAAAGTCAGAGAGAGGCCGGGGCTAAGGGGAGATTGACAACGATGGACAAACAACAAAGGAAGAGTAAAAGGCAGTGTTAAAGACTAAAGGAGGTGCTGAGAGTGGCATTAATGTAAGATGGCAGAATGTGTCAATGACAGAACTAGGGTCGGTAATCTGGGATTGCACAGGGAGCATTGTCAGTGCTGGAGGAGGTTACAGAGATAGGGAGGTTTGTATGGGCTGGAGGAGGTTACAGAGATAGGGAGGGGTGTAGGGGCTGGAGGAGGTTACAGAGATAGGGAGGGTTGTAGGGGCTGGAGGAGGTTACAGAGTTAGGGAAGGTTGTCAGGGCTGGAGGATGTAACAGAGTTAGGGAAGGTTGTCAGGGCTGGAGGAGGTTACAGAGATAGGGAGGGTTGTAGGGGGCTGGAGGAGGTTACAGAGATAGGGAGGGTTGAAGGGGATTGGAGGAGGTTACAGAGATAGAGAGGGTTGAAGGGGGCTAGAGGAGATTACAGAGATAGGGAGGATTGCAGAGGCTGTAGGAGGTTACAGGGCTAGGGAGCGTTGTGCGTGCTGGAGGAGGTTACAGAGATAGGGAGCGTTGTGCGTGCTGGAGGAGGTTACAGAGATAGGGAGGGTTGTAGAAGATGGAGGAGGTTACAGAGATAGGGAGGGTTGTAGAAGATGGAGGAGGTTACAGAGATAGGGAGTGTTGTAGGGGCTGGAGGAGGTTACAGAGATAGGGAGGGCTGTAGGGGCTGGAGGAGGTTACAGAGATAGGGAGGGTTGTAGAAGATGGAGGAGGTTACAGAGATAGGGAGTGTTGTAGGGGCTGGAGGAGGTTACAGAGATAGGGAGGGTTGTAGGGGCTGGAGGAGGTTACAGAGATAGGGAGGGTTGTAGAAGATGGAGGAGGTTACAGAGATAGGGAGTGTTGTAGGGGCTGGAGGAGGTTACAGAAATAGGGAGGGTTGTAGGGGCTGGAGGAGGTTACAGAGGTAGGGAGGGTTGTAGAAGATGGAGGAGGTTACAGAGATAGGGAGTGTTGTAGGGGCTGGAGGAGGTTACAGAGATAGGGAGCGTTGTGTGTGCTGGAGGAGGTTACAGAGATAGGGAGGGTGTAGGGGCTGGAGAAAGTTACAGAGATAGGGAGGGTTGTAGGAGGTTACAGAGATAGGGAGGGTTGTAGGGGCTGGAGGAGGTTACAGAGATATTGAGGGTTGAAGGGGGCTGGAGGAGGTTACAGAGATAAGGAAGGTTGTAGGGACTGGAGGAGGTTACAGAGATAAGGACGGTTGTAGGGACTGGAGGAGATTACAGAGATAGTGAGGTGTGTAGGGGCTGGAGGATGTTACAGAGATAGTGAGGTGTGTAGGGGCTGGAGGATGTTACAGAGATGGGGCGGTTATAGGGACTAAAGGAGCTTAATTAGATAGGGAGGATTGCAGGGACTGGAGGAGGTTACACAGATAGGGAGGGGTGTAGGGGCTGGAGGAGGTTACAGAGATAGGGTGGGGTTTAGGGGCTGGAGGAGTTTACAGAGATAAGGAGTGTTGTAGGTGCTGGAGGAGGTTACAGAGATAGGGAAGGGTGTAGGGGCTGGAGGAGGTTACAGAGATAGGGAGGGTTGTATGGGCTGGAGGAGGTTACAGAGATAGGGAGGGGTGTAGGTGCTGGAGGAGGTTACAGAGATAGGGAGGGTTGTAGGGGCTGGAGGAGGTTACAGAGTTAGGGAAGGTTGTCAGGGCTGGAGGATGTAACAGATTTAGGGAAGGTTGTCAGGGCTGGAGGAGGTTACAGAGATAGGGAGGGTTGTAGGGGGCTGGAGGAGGTTACAGAGATAGGGAGGGTTGAAGGGGATTGGAGGAGGTTACAGAGATAGAGAGGGTTGAAGGGGGCTAGAGGAGATTACAGAGATAGGGAGGATTGCAGAGGCTGTAGGAGGTTACAGGGCTAGGGAGCGTTGTGCGTACTGGATGAGGTTACAGAGATAGGGAGCGTTGTGCGTGCTGGAGGAGGTTACAGAGATAGGGAGGGTTGTAGAAGATGGAGGAGGTTACAGAGATAGGGAGGGTTGTAGAAGATGGAGGAGGTTACAGAGATAGGGAGTGTTGTAGGGGCTGGAGGAGGTTACAGAGATAGGGAGGGTTGTACTGGCTGGAGGAGGTTACAGAGATAGGGAGGGTTGTAGAAGATGGAGGAGGTTACAGAGATAGGGAGGGTTGTAGAAGATGGAGGAGGTTACAGAGGTAGGGAGGGTTGTAGGGGCTGGAGGAGGTTACAGAGATAGGGAGGGTTGTAGAAGATGGAGGAGGTTACAGAGATAGGGAGTGTTGTAGGGGCTGGAGGAGGTTACAGAGATAGGGAGGGTTGTAGGGGCTGGAGGAGGTTACAGAGATAGGGAGGGTTGTAGAAGATGGAGGAGGTTACAGAGATAGGGAGTGTTGTAGGGGCTGGAGGAGGTTACAGAGATAGGGAGCATTGTGCGTGCTGGAGGAGGTTACAGAGATAGGGAGGGTGTAGGGGCTGGAGAAAGTTACAGAGATAGGGAGGGTTGTAGGAGGTTACAGAGATAGGGAGGGTTGTAGGGGCTGGAGGAGGTTACAGAGATATTGAGGGTTGAAGGGGGCTGGAGGAGGTTACAGAGATAAGGAAAGTTGTAGGGACTGGAGGAGGTTACAGAGATAAGGACGGTTGTAGGGACTGGAGGAGGTTACAGAGATAGTGAGGTGTGTAGGGGCTGGAGGATGTTACAGAGATAGGGCGGTTATAGGGACTAAAGGAGCTTAATTAGATAAGGAGGATTGCAGGGACTGGAGGAGGTTACACAGATAGGGAGGGGTGTAGGGGCTGGAGGAGGTTACAGAGATAGGGTGGGGTTTAGGGGCTGGAGGAGTTTACAGAGATAGGGAGTGTTGTAGGTGCTGGAGGAGGTTACAGAGATAGGGAAGGGAAGAGGGGCTGGAGGAGGTTACAGAGATAGGGAGTGTTGTAGGTGCTGGAGGAGGTTACAGAGATAGGGAGGGTTGTAGGGGCTGGAGGAGGTTACAGAGTTAGGGAAGGTTGTCAGGGCTGGAGGATATAACAGAGTTAGGGAAGGTTGTCAGGGCTGGAGGAGGTTACAGAGATAGGGAGGGTTGTAGGGGGCTGGAGGAGGTTACAGAGATAGGGAGGGTTGAAGGGGATTGGAGGAGGTTACAGAGATAGAGAGGTTTGAAGGGGGCTAGAGGAGATTACAGAGATAGGGAGGATTGCAGAGGCTGTAGGAGGTTACAGGGCTAGGGAGCGTTGGGGGTGCTGGAGGAGGTGACAGAGATAGGGAGCGTTGTGCGTGCTGGAGGAGGTTACAGAGATAGGGAGGGTTGCAGAAGATGGAGGAGGTTACAGAGATAGGGAGGGTTGTAGAAGATGGAGGAGGTTACAGAGATAGGGAGTGTTGTAGGGGCTGGAGGAGGTTACAGAGATAGGGAGGGTTGTAGGGGCTGGAGGAGGTTACAGAGATAGGGAGGGTTGTAGAAGATGGAGGAGGTTACAGAGATAGGGAGCGTTGTGCGTGCTGGAGGAGGTTACAGAGATAGGGAGGGTGTAGGGGCTGGAGAAAGTTACAGAGATAGGGAGGGTTGTAGGGGCTGGAGGAGGTTACAGAGATAGGGAGGGTTGTAGGGACTGGAGGAGGTTACAGAGATAGGGAGGGTTGTAGGGGCTGGAGGAGGTTACAGAGATATTGAGTGTTAAATGGGGCTGGAGGAGGTTACAGAGATAAGGAAGGGTGTAGGGACTGGAGGAGGTTACAGAGATAGGGACGGTTGTAGGGACTGGAGGAGGTTACAGAGATAGTGAGGTGTGTAGGGGCTGGAGGATGTTACAGAGATAGGGAGGATTGTACATGCTGGAGGATGTTACAGAGATAGGGAGGATTGTACATGCTGGAGGATGTTACAGAGATGGGGCGGTTATAGGGACTAAAGGAGCTTAATGAGATAGGGAGGATTGCAGGGACTGGAGGAGGTTACACAGATAGGGAGGGGTGTAGGGACTGGAGGAGGTTACACAGATAGGGTAGGGTGTAGGGGCTTGAGGAGTTTACAGAGATAGGGTGGGGTTTAGGGGCTGGAGGAGTTTACAGAGATAGGGAGTGTTGTAGGTGCTGGAGGAGGTTACAGAGATAGGGAGTGTTGTGGAGGCTGGAGGAGATTACCTAGATAGGGAGGGTTGTAGGGAAAGGAGGAAGTTACAGAGACAGGGAGGGTTGTAGGGCTGTAGGAGGGTACAAAGATAGGGAGGGTTGTAGGGACTTGAGGAGGTTACAGAGATAGGGAGCGTTGTCGGTGCTGGAGGAGGTTACAGAGATGGGGGGGCTATAGGGACTGGAGCAGGTTACAGAGATAGGGATGGGTGTAGTAGCTGGAGGAGGTTACAGAGATAGGGAGGGTTGTAAGGTCTGGAGGAGGTTATAGAAATAGGGAGAGTCGTAGGAGCTGGAGTAGGTTACAGAGATAAGGAGGGTTGTAAGGACCAGAGGAGGTTACAGAGATAGGGAGGGTTGTAGGTGCTGCAGGAGGTTACAGAGAGAGGGAGGGTTGTAGGGGCTGGAGGAGGTTACAGAGATAGGGAGGGTTGTAGGGGCTGGAGGAGGTTACAGAGTTAGGGAAGGTTGTCAGGGCTGGAGGATGTAACAGAGTTAGGGAAGGTTGTCAAGGCTGGAGGAGGTTACAGAGATAGGGAGGGTTGTAGGGGGCTGGAGGAGGTTACAGAGATAGGGAGGGTTGAAGGGGATTGGAGGAGGTTACAGAGATAGAGAGGGTTGAAGGGGGCTAGAGGAGATTACAGAGATAGGGAGGATTGCAGAGGCTGTAGGAGGTTACAGGGATAGGGAGCGTTGTGCGTGCTGGAGGAGGTTACAGAGATAGGGAGCGTTGTGCGTGCTGGAGGAGGTTACAGAGATAGGGAGGGTTGTAGAAGATGGAGGAGGTTACAGAGATAGGGAGGGTTTTAGAAGATGGAGGAGGTTACAGAGATAGGGAGTGTTGTAGGGGCTGGAGGAGGTTACAGAGATAGGGAGGGTTGTACTGGCTGGAGGAGGTTACAGAGATAGGGAGGGTTGTAGAAGATGGAGGAGGTTACAGAGATAGGGAGGGTTGTAGAAGATGGAGGAGGTTACAGAGATAGGAAGTGTTGTAGGGGCTGGAGGAGGTTATAGATATAGGGAGAGTCGTAGGAGCTGGAGTAGGTTACAGAGATAAGGAGGGTTGTAAGGACCAGAGGAGTACAGAGATAGGGAGGGTTGTAGGTGCTGCAGGAGGTTACAGAGAGAGGGAGGGTTGTAGGGGCTGGAGGAGGTTACAGAGATAGGGAGAGTTGTAGGGGCTGGAGGAGGTTACAGAGATAGGGGGTGTTGTAGGGGCTGGAGGAGGTTACAGAGATAGGGACGGGTGTAGGGTCTGGAGGAGGTTACAGAGATAGGGAGTGTTGTAGGGACCGCTGGAGGTTACAGAGAGAGGGAGGGGTGTAGTTGCTGCAGGTGGTTACAGAGAGAGGGAGGGTTGTAGGGGGCTGGAGGAGGTTACAGAGATAGGGAGGGTTGAAGGGACTGGAGGAGGTTACAGCGATAGGGAGGGGTGTAGGGGCTGGAGGAGGTTACAGAGATGGTGGGGTTATAGGGACTGGAGGATGCAACAGAGAGATGGAGGGGTGTAGGGACTGCAGGATCTTACAGAGATAAGGAGGGTTAAAGGGACTGGAGGAGGTAACAGAGATAGGGAGGGGTGTAGGGGCTGGAGAGGTTAATCAGATAGGGAGTGTTGTAGGGGCTGGAGGAGGTTACAGAGATGGTGGGTGATAGGGACTGGAGGAGTTTACAGGGATAGGGAGGGTTGTAGGGGCTGGAGGAGGTTACAGAGATAGGGAGGGTTGAAGGGGCTGGAGGAGTTTACAGAGATAGGGAGGGTTGAAGGGGCTGGAGGAGTTTACAGAGATAGGGAGGGGTGTAGATGCTGCAGGAGCTTACAGAGATAGGGGGTGTTGTAGGGGCTGGAGGAGGTTACAGAGATAGGGACGGGTGTAGGGTCTGGAGGAGGTTACAGAGATAGGGAGGGGTGTAGGGGCTGGAGGTGTTTACAGAGATAGGGAGGGGTGTAGGTGCTGGAGGAGGTTACAGAGATGGGGGGTTGATAAGAACTGGAGGAGGTTATGGGGATAGGGAGGGGTGTAGGGGTTGGAGGAGGTTACAGATCTCGGGAGGGGTGTAGGGTTTGGAGGAGTTTACAGAGATAGGGAGGGGCGTAGGGGTTGGAGGAGGTTACAGAGATAGGGAGGGGTGTAGTGGCTGCAGGAGGTTACCAAGATAGGGAGGGTTGTAGGGGGCTGGAGGAGTTTACAGAGATAGGGAGGGTAGTACGGGCTGGAGGAGTTTACAGAGATAGGGAGTGTTGCAGGGGCTGGAGGAGGTTACAGAGATAAGGAGGGTTGTAGGGACAGGAGGAAGTTACAGAGATAGGGATGGTTGGAGTTGCTGGAGGTGGTTACAGAGATAGGGAGGGTTGTAGGGGCTGGAGGAGGTTACCTAGATAGGGAGAGTTGTAGGGGGCTGGATGAGGTTACAGAGATAGGGAGGGGTTTAGGGGCTGGAGGAGATTACAGCGATAGGGAGGGTAGTACGGGTTGAAGGAGGTTATGGAGATAGGGAGGGTTGAAGGGACTGGAGGAGGTTACAGAGATAGGGAGGTGTTTAGGTGCTGTAGGAGCTTACAGAGAGATGGAGGGTTGTAGGGGCTGGAGGAGGTTACAGAGATAGGGAGTGTTGTACAGGTTGAAGGAGGTTACAGAGATAGGGAGGGGTGTAGTTGCTGCAGGTGGTTACAGAGAGAGGGAGGGTTGTAGGGGCTGGAGGAGGCAACAGAGAGATGGAGGGGTGTAGGGACTGCAGGATCTTACAGAGATAGGGAGGGTTGAAGGGACTGGAGGAGGTAACAGAGATACGGAGGGTTGTAGGGGCTGGAGGAGGTTACAGATTTGGGGAGGGTTGTAGTGACTGAAGGAATTTTCAGAGATAGTGAGGGTTGTAGGGACTGGAGGAAGTTACAGAGATAGGGATGGTTGGAGGTGCTGGAGGAGGTTGTAGAGATAGGGAGGTTTGTAGGCGCTGGAGGAGTTTACAGAGATGCAGTGGTTATAGGGACTGGAGGAAGTTTCAGAGATAGGTAGGGGTGTTGGGACTGGAGGAGGTTATACAAATAGGGAGGGTTGTAGGGACTGGAGCAAGTTGCAGAGATAGGGAGGGTTGGAGGTGCTGGAGGAGGTTTCAGAGATAGGTAGTTTTGTATGGGCTGGAGGAGGTTACAGAGATTGGGTGGTTATAGGGACTGGAGGAGGTTACAAGAGATAGGGAGGTGTGTTGGGACTGGAGGAGGTTACACAGATAGGGAGGGGTGTAGCGGCTGGAGGAGGTTAAAGAGATAAGGAGGGTTGTAGGGATTGGAGGAGTTTACAGAGATTGGGAAGGTTGTAGGGGCTGGAGGAGGTTACAGAGATAGGGAGGGGTGTAGGGGCTGGAGGAGGTTATAGAGATAGGGAGGGTTGTAGGGGCTGGAGGAGGTTATAGAGATAGGGAGAGGTGTAGGGGCTGGAGGAGGTTATAGAGATAGGGAGGGGTGTAGGGGTTGGAGGACGTTACAGAGATAGGGAGGGGTGTAGGGGCTGGAGGAGTTTACAGAGATAGGGAGGGGTGTAGGTGCTGGAGGATGTTACAGAGATAGGGAGGGGTGTAGGGGCTGGAGGAGTTTACAGAGATCGGGAGGGGTGTAGGTGCTGGAGGAGGTTACAGAGATGGGGGGGTGATAGGAACTGTAGGAGGTTATGGGGATAGGGAGGGGTGTAGGGGTTGGAGGAGGTTACAGATATAGGGAGGGGTGTAGGGTTTGGAGGAGTTTACAGGGATAGGGAGGGGTGTAGGGGTTGGAGGAGGTTACAGAGATAGGGAGGGGTGTAGTGGCTGCAGGAGGTTACCAAGATAGGGAGGGTTGTAGGGGCTGGAGGATGTTACAGAGATGGGGAGTGTTGTCGTTGCTGGAGGAGATTACAGAGAAAGGGAGCATTGTAGGGGCTGCCGGAGTTTACAGAGATAGGGACTGTTGTACGGGTTGAGGGAGGTTACAGAGATGGGGGTGTTATAGGGATTGGAGGAGGTTACAGAGATAGGGCGGGGTGTAGGGACTGGAGGAGGTTACAGAGATAGGGAGGGTTGTAGGTGCTGGAGGAGGTTACAGAGATCGGGAGGGTTATACGGGCTGGAGGAGTTTAGACAGATAGGGAGTTGTGTAGGGGCTGGAGGTGTTTACAGAGATAGGGACGATTGTTGGTGCTGGAGGAGGTTACAGAGATAGGGAGTGTTGTAGGTGCTGGAGGAGGTTACAGAGGGAGGGTTGTAGGTGCTGGAGGAGGTTACAGAGATAGGGAGTGTTGTACGGGGCTGGAGGAGTTTAAAGAGATAGGGAGGGGTGTAGGGGCTGGAGGAGGTTACAGAGATGGGGAGGGGTGTAGGGGCTGGAGGAGTTTACAGAGATAGGGAGGGGTGTAGGTGCTGGAGGAGGTTACAGAGATGGGGGGTGATAGGGACTGGAGGAGGTTATGTGGATAGGGAGGGGTGTAGGGGTTGGAGGACGTTACAGATATAGGGAGGGGTGTAGGGTTTGGAGGAGTTTACAGAGATAGGGAGGGGTGTAGGGGTTGGAGGAGGTTACAGAGATAGGGAGGGGTGTAGTGGCTGCAGGAGGTTACCAAGATAGGGAGGTTTGTAGGGGCTGGAGGATGTTACAGAGATGGGGAGTGTTGTCGGTGCTGGAGGAGAGTACAGAGAAAGGGAGCATTGTAGGGGCTGGAGGAGTTTACAGAGAGAGGGACTGTTGTACGGGTTGAGGGAGGTTACAGAGATGGGGGTGTTATAGGGATTGGAGGAGGTTACAGAGATAGGGCGGTGTGTAGGGACTGGAGGAGGTTACAGAGATAGGGAGGGTTGTAGGTGCTGGAGGAGGTTACAGAGATCGGGAGGGTTATACAGGCTGGAGGAGTTTACACAGATAGGGAGGTGTGTAGGGGCTGAAGGAGTTTACAGAGATAGGGACGATTGTAGGTGCTGGAGGAGGTTACAGAGATAGGGAGTGTTGTAGGTGCTGGAGGAGGTTACAGAGGGAGGGTTGTAGGTGCTGGAGGAGGTTACAGAGATAGGGAGGGTTGTACGGGGCTGGAGGAGGTTACAGAGATAGGGAGGCTTGTAGGGGCTGGAGGAGGTTACAGAGATAGGGAGGGGTGTAGGCGCTGGATGTAGGTTAAAGAGATAGGGAGGGTTATAGGGGCTGGAGGAGGTTACAGATTTGGGGAGGGCTGTAGTGACTGAAGGAATTTTCAGAGATAGTGAGGGTTGTAGGGACTGGAGGAAGTTACAGAGATAGGGATGGTTGGAGGTGCTGGAGGAGGTTGTAGAGATAGGGAGGTTTGTAGGCGCTGGAGGAGTTTACAGAGATGCGGTTGTTATAGGGACTGGAGGAGGTTTCAGAGATAGGTAGGGGTGTTGGGACTGGAGGAGGTTATACAGATAGGGAGGGTTGTAGGGACTGGAGCAAGTTACAGAGATAGGGAGGGTTGGAGGTGCTGGAGGAGTTTTCAGAGATAGGTAGGGGTGTTGGGTCTGGAGGAGGTTATACAGATAGGGAGGGTTGTAGGGACTGGAGCAAGTTACAGAGATAGGGAGTGTTTGAGGTGCTGGAGGAGGTTACAGAGATAGATAGTGTTGTATGGGCTGGAGGAGGTTACAGAGATTGGGTGGTTATAGGGACTGGAGGAGGTTACAAGAGATAGGGAGGTGTGTTGGGACTGGAGGAGGTTACACAGATAGGGAGGGGTGTAGGGGATGGAGGAGGTTACAGAGATAGGGAGGGGTGTAGGGGCTTGAGGAGTTTACAGAGATAGGGAGGGGTGTAGGTGCTGGAGGAGGTTACAGAGATGGGGGGGTGATAGGAACTGGAGTAGGTTATGGGGATAGGGAGGGATGTAGGGGTTGGAGGATGTTACAGATATAAGGAGGGGTGTAGGGTTTGGAGGAGTTTACAGAGATAGGGAGGGGTGTAGGGGTTGGAGGAGGTTACAGAGATAGGGAGGGGTGTAGTGGCTGCGGGATGTTGCCAAGATAGGGAGGGTTGTAGGGGCTGGAGGATGTTGCAGAGATGGGGAGTGTTGTCGGTGCTGGAGGAGATTACAGAGAAAGGGAGCATTGTAGGGGCTGGAGGAGTTTACAGAGATAGGGACTGTTGTACGGGTTGAGGGAGGTTACAGAGATGGGGGTGTTATATGGATTGGAGGAGGTTACAGAGATAGGGCGGGGTGTAGGGACTGGAGGAGGTTACAGAGATAGGGAGGGTTGTAGTTGCTGGAGGAGGTTACAGAGATCGGGAGGGTTATACGGGATGGAGGAGTTTACTCAGATAGGGAGGTGTGTAGGGGCTGGAGGAGTTTACAGAGATAGGGACGATTGTAGGTGCTGGAGGAGGTTACAGAGATAGGGAGTGTTGTAGGTGCTGGAGGAGGTTACAGAGGGAGGGTTGTAGGTGCTGGAGGAGGTTACAGAGATAGGGAGGGTTGTACGGGGCTGGAGGAGGTTACAGAGATAGGGAGGGTTGTAGGGGCTGGAGGAGGTTACAGAGATAGGGAGGGTTGTAGGGGCTGGAGGTGGTTACAGAGATAGGGAGGGGTGTAGGGGCTGGATGTAGGTTAAAGAGATAGGGAGGGTTGTAGGGGCTGGAGGAGGTTACAGATTTGGGGAGGGTTGTAGTGACTGAAGGAATTTTCAGAGATAGTGAGGGTTGTAGGCACTGGAGGAAGTTACAAAGATAGGGATGGTTGGAGGTGCTGGAGGAGGTTGTAGAGATAGGGAGGTTTGTAGGCGCTGGAGGAGTTTACAGAGATGCAGTGGTTATAGGGACTGGAGGAGGTTTCAGAGATAGGTAGGGGTGTTGGGACTGGAGGAGGTTATACAGATAGGGAGGGTTGTAGGGACTGGAGCAAGTTACAGAGATAGGGAGGGTTGGAGGTGCTGGAGGAGGTTTCAGAGATAGGTAGGGGTGTTGGGTCTGGAGGAGGTTATACAGATAGGGAGGGTTGTAGGGACTGGAGCAAGTTACAGAGATAGGGAGTGTTTGAGGTGCTGGAGGAGGTTACAGAGATAGATAGTGTTGTATGGGCTGGAGGAGGTTACAGAGATTGGGTGGTTATAGGGACTGAGGAGTTTACAAGAGATAGGGAGGTGTGTTGGGATTGGAGGAGGTTACACAGATAGGGAGGGGTGTAGCGGCTGGAGGAGGATACAGAGATAAGGAGGGCTGTAGGGATTGGACGAGTTTACAGAGATTGGGAAGGTTGTAGGGGCTGGAGGAGGTTACAGAGATAAGGAGGGTTGTAGGGGCTGGAGGAGGTTACAGAGATAGGGAGGGGTGTAGGGGCTGGAGGAGGTTACAGAGATAGAGAGGGGTGTAGCGGTTGGAGGAGGTTAAAGAGATAAGGAGGATTGTAGGGATTGGAGGAGTTTACAGAGATTGGGAAGTTTGTAGGGGCTGGAGGAGTTTACAGAGATAGGGAGGGGTGTTGGGGCTGGAGGAGTTTACAGAGATAGGGACGATTGTAGGTGCTGGAGGAGGTACAGAGATAGGGAGTGTTGTAGGTGCTGGAGGAGGTTACAGAGGGAGGGTTGTAGGTGCTGGAGGAGGTTACAGAGATAGGGAGGGTTGTACAGGGCTGGAGGAGGTTACAGAGATAGGGAGGGTTGTAGGGGCTGGAGGAGGTTACAGAGATAAGGAGGGTTGTAGGGGCTGGAGGAGGTTACAGAGATAGGGAGGTGTGTTGGGACTGGAGGAGGTTACACAGATAGGGAGGGGTGTAGCGGCTGGAGGAGGATACAGAGATAAGGAGGGTTGTAGGGATTAGATGAGTTTACAGAGATTGGGAAGGTTGTAGGGGCTAGAGGAGGTTACAGAGATAAGGAGGGTTGTAGTGGCTGGAGGAGGTTACAGAGATAGGGAGGTGTGTAGGGGCTGGAGGAGGTTACAGAAATAGGGAGGGGTGTAGCGGTTGGAGGAGGTTAAAGAGATAAGGAGGGTTGTAGGGATTGGAGGAGTTTACAGAGATTGGGAAGTTTGTAGGGGCTGGAGGAGTTTACAGAGATAAGGAGGTGTGTTGGGACTGGAGGAGGTTACACAGATAGGGAGGGGTGTAGCGGCTGGAGGAGGTTACAGAGATAGGGAGGGGTGTAGGGGCTTGAGGAGTTTTCAGAGATAGGGAGGGGTGTAGGTGCTGGAGGAGGTTACAGAGATGGGGGGGTTGATAGGAACTGGAGGAGGTTATGGGGATAGGGAGGGGTGTAGGGGTTGAAGGACGTTACAGATATAGGGAGGGGTGTAGGGTTTGGAGGAGTTTACAGAGATAGGGAGGGTTGTACGGGTTGAAGGAGGTTACAGAGTTTGGGGGGGTCATAGGGACTGGAGGAGGTTCCAGAGATTGGAAGGGATGTAGGGACTGGAGGAAGTTACAGAGATAGGGATGGTTGGAGGTGCTGGAGGAGGTTGTAGAGATAGGGAGGTTTGTAGGCGCTGGAGGAGTTTACAGAGATGCGGTGGGTATAGTGACTGGAGGAGGTTTCAGAGATAGATAGGGGTGTTGGGACTGGAGGAGGTTATACAAATAGGGAGGGTTGTAGGGACTGGAGCAAGTTACAGAGATAGGGAGGGTTGGAGGTGCTGGAGGAGGTTTCAGAGATAGGTAGGGGTGTTGGGTCTGGAGGAGGTTATACAGATAGGGAGGGTTGTAGGGACTGGAGCAAGTTACAGAGATAGGGAGGGTTTGAGGTGCTGGAGGAGGTTACAGAGATAGATAGTGTTGTATGGGCTGGAGGAGGTTACAGAGATTGGGTGGTTATAGGGACTGGAGGAGGTTACAAGAAATAGGGAGGTGTGTTGGGACTGGAGAAGGTTACACAGATAGGGAGGGGTGTAGCGGCTGGTGGAGGATACAGGGATAAGGAGGGTTGTAGGGATTGGAGGAGTTTACAGAGATTGGGAAGGTTGTAGGGGCTGGAGGAGGTTACAGAGATAGGGAGGGTTGTAGGGGTTGGAGGAGGTTACAGAGATAGGGAGGGGTGCAGGGGCTGGAGGAGGTTACAGAGATAGGGAGGGGTGTAGGCGCTGGATGTAGGTTAAAGAGATAGGGAGGGTTATAGGGGCTGGAGGAGGTTACAGATTTGGGGAGGGCTGTAGTGACTGAAGGAATTTTCAGAGATAGTGAGGGTTGTAGGGACTGGAGGAAGTTACAGAGATAGGGATGGTTGGAGGTGCTGGAGGAGGTTGTAGAGATAGGGAGGTTTGTAGGCGCTGGAGGAGTTTACAGAGATGCGGTTGTTATAGGGACTGGAGGAGGTTTCAGAGATAGGTAGGGGTGTTGGGACTGGAGGAGGTTATACAGATAGGGAGGGTTGTAGGGACTGGAGCAAGTTACAGAGATAGGGAGGGTTGGAGGTGCTGGAGGAGGTTACAGAGATAGATAGTGTTGTATGGGCTGGAGGAGGTTACAGAGATTGGGTGGTTATAGGGACTGGAGGAGGTTACAAGAGATAGGGAGGTGTGTTGGGACTGGAGGAGGTTACACAGATAGGGAGGGGTGTAGGGGATGGAGGAGGTTACAGAGATAGGGAGGGGTGTAGGGGCTTGAGGAGTTTACAGAGATAGGGAGGGGTGTAGGTGCTGGAGGAGGTTACAGAGATGGGGGGGTGATAGGAACTGGAGTAGGTTATGGGGATAGGGAGGGATGTAGGGGTTGGAGGATGTTACAGATATAGGGAGGGGTGTAGGGTTTGGAGGAGTTTACAGAGATAGGGAGGGGTGTAGGGGTTGGAGGAGGTTACAGAGATAGGGAGGGGTGTAGTGGCTGCGGGATGTTACCAAGATAGGGAGGGTTGTAGGGGCTGGAGGATGTTACAGAGATGGGGAGTGTTGTCGGTGCTGGAGGAGATTACAGAGAAAGGGAGCATTGTAGGGGCTGGAGGAGTTTACAGAGATATGGACTGTTGTACGGGTTGAGGGAGGTTACAGAGATGGGGGTGTTATATGGATTGGAGGAGGTTACAGAGATAGGGCGGGGTGTAGGGACTGGAGGAGGTTACAGAGATCGGGAGGGTTATACGGGCTGGAGGAGTTTACTCAGATAGGGAGGTGTGTAGGGGCTGGAGGAGTTTACAGAGATAGGGACGATTGTAGGTGCTGGAGGAGGTTACAGAGATAGGGAGTGTTGTAGGTGCTGGAGGAGGTTACAGAGGGACGGTTGTAGGTGCTGGAGGAGGTTACAGAGATAGGGAGGGTTGTACGGGGCTGGAGGAGGTTACAGAGATAGGGAGGGTTGTAGGGGCTGGAGGAGGTTACAGAGATAGGGAGGGTTGTAGGGGCTGGAGGTGGTTACAGAGATAGGGAGGGGTGTAGGGGCTGGATGTAGGTTAAAGAGATAGGGAGGGTTGTAGGGGCTGGAGGAGGTTACAGATTTGGGGAGGGTTGTAGTGACTGAAGGAATTTTCAGAGATAGTGAGGGTTGTAGGGACTGGAGGAAGTTACAGAGATAGGGATGGTTGGAGGTGCTGGAGGAGGTTGTAGAGATAGGGAGGTTTGTAGGCGCTGGAGGAGTTTACAGAGATGCAGTGGTTATAGGGAATGGAGGAGGTTTCAGAGATAGGTAGGGGTGTTGGGACTGGAGGAGGTTATACAGATAGGGAGGGTTGTAGGGACTGGAGCAAGTTACAGAGATAGGGAGGGTTGGAGGTGCTGGAGGAGGTTTCAGAGATAGGTAGGGGTGTTGGGTCTGGAGGAGGTTATACAGATAGGGAGGGTTGTAGGGACTGGAGCAAGTTACAGAGATAGGGAGTGTTTGAGGTGCTGGAGGAGGTTACAGAGATAGATAGTGTTGTATGGGCTGGAGGAGGTTACAGAGATTGGGTGGTTATAGGGACTGGAGGAGTTTACAAGAGATAAGGAGGTGTGTTGGGATTGGAGGAGGTTACACAGATAGGGAGGGGTGTAGCGGCTGGAGGAGGATACAGAGATAAGGAGGGCTGTAGGGATTGGACGAGTTTACAGAGATTGGGAAGGTTGTAGGGGCTGGAGGAGGTTACAGAGATAAGGAGGGTTGTAGGGGCTGGAGGAGTTTACAGAGATAGGGAGGGGTGTTGGGGCTGGAGGAGTTTACAGAGATAGGGACGATTGTAGGTGCTGGAGGAGGTTACAGAGATAGGGAGTGTTGTAGGTGCTGGAGGAGGTTACAGAGGGAGGGTTGTAGGTGCTGGAGGAGGTTACAGAGATAGGGAGGGTTGTACAGGGCTGGAGGTGGTTACAGAGATAGGGAGGGTTGTAGGGGCTGGAGGAGGTTACAGAGATAAGGAGGGTTGTAGGGGCTGGAGGAGGTTACAGAGATAGGGAGGTGTGTTGGGACTGGAGGAGGTTACACAGATAGGGAGGGGTGTAGCGGCTGGAGGAGGATACAGAGATAAGGAGGGTTGTAGGGATTGGACGAGTTTACAGAGATTGGGAAGGTTGTAGGGGCTAGAGGAGGTTACAGAGATAAGGAGGGTTGTAGTGGCTGGAGGAGGTTACAGAGATAGGGAGGTGTGTAGGGGCTGGAGGAGGTTACAGAGATAGGGAGGGGTGTAGCGGTTGGAGGAGGTTAAAGAGATAAGGAGGGTTGTAGGGATTGGAGGAGGTTACAGAGATTGGGAAGTTTGTAGGGGCTGGAGGAGTTTACAGAGATAAGGAGGTGTGTTGGGACTGGAGGAGGTTACACAGATAGGGAGGGGTGTAGCGGCTGGAGGAGGTTACAGAGATAGGGAGGGGTGTAGGGGCTTGAGGAGTTTTCAGAGATAGGGAGGGGTGTAGGTGCTGGAGGAGGTTACAGAGATGGGGGGGTTGATAGGAACTGGAGGAGGTTATGGGGATAGGGAGGGGTGTAGGGGTTGAAGGACGTTACAGATATAGGGAGGGGTGTAGGGTTTGGAGGAGTTTACAGAGATAGGGAGGGTTGTACGGGTTGAAGGAGGTTACAGAGTTTGGGGGGGTCATAGGGACTGGAGGAGGTTCCAGAGATTGGAAGGGATGTAGGGACTGGAGGAAGTTACAGAGATAGGGATGGTTGGAGGTGCTGGAGGAGGTTGTAGAGATAGGGAGGTTTGTAGGCGCTGGAGGAGTTTACAGAGATGCGGTGGGTATAGTGACTGGAGGAGGTTTCAGAGATAGATAGGGGTGTTGGGACTGGAGGAGGTTATACAAATAGGGAGGGTTGTAGGGACTGGAGCAAGTTACAGAGATAGGGAGGGTTGGAGGTGCTGGAGGAGGTTTCAGAGATAGGTAGGGGTGTTGGGTCTGGAGGAGGTTATACAGATAGGGAGGGTTGTAGGGACTGGAGCAAGTTATAGAGATAGGGAGGGTTTGAGGTGCTGGAGGAGGTTACAGAGATAGATAGTGTTGTATGGGCTGGAGGAGGTTACAGAGATTGGGTGGTTATAGGGGCTGGAGGAGGTTACAAGAAATAGGGAGGTGTGTTGGGACTGGAGAAGGTTACACAGATAGGGAGGGGTGTAGCGGCTGGAGGAGGATACAGAGATAAGGAGGGCTGTAGGGATTGGAGGAGTTTACAGAGATTGGGAAGGTTGTAG
The DNA here is from genome assembly GCF_017639515.1 of Carcharodon carcharias. Lineage (NCBI taxonomy): Eukaryota > Metazoa > Chordata > Chondrichthyes > Lamniformes > Lamnidae > Carcharodon > Carcharodon carcharias. The sequence goes on from NW_024470584.1 coordinate 1,956,765, forward strand.
GGGCTGGAGGAGGTTACAGAGATAGGGAGGGTTGTAGGGGTTGGAGGAGGTTACAGAGATAGGGAGGGGTGTAGGGGCTGGAGGAGGTTACAGAGATAGGGAGGGGTGTAGGCGCTGGATGTAGGTTAAAGAGATAGGGAGGGTTATAGGGGCTGGAGGAGGTTACAGATTTGGGGAGGGCTGTAGTGACTGAAGGAATTTTCAGAGATAGTGAGGGTTGTAGGGACTGGAGGAAGTTACAGAGATAGGGATGGTTGGAGGTGCTGGAGGAGGTTGTAGAGATAGGGAGGTTTGTAGGCGCTGGAGGAGTTTACAGAGATGCGGTTGTTATAGGGACTGGAGGAGGTTTCAGAGATAGGTAGGGGTGTTGGGACTGGAGGAGGTTATACAGATAGGGAGGGTTGTAGGGACTGGAGCAAGTTACAGAGATAGGGAGGGTTGGAGGTGCTGGAGGAGTTTTCAGAGATAGGTAGGGGTGTTGGGTCTGGAGGAGGTTATACAGATAGGGAGGGTTGTAGGGACTGGAGCAAGTTACAGAGATAGGGAGTGTTTGAGGTGCTGGAGGAGGTTACAGAGATAGATAGTGTTGTATGGGCTGGAGGAGGTTACAGAGATTGGGTGGTTATAGGGACTGGAGGAGGTTACAAGAGATAGGGAGGTGTGTTGGGACTGGAGGAGGTTACACAGATAGGGAGGGGTGTAGGGGATGGAGGAGGTTACAGAGATAGGGAGGGGTGTAGGGGCTTGAGGAGTTTACAGAGATAGGGAGGGGTGTAGGTGCTGGAGGAGGTTACAGAGATGGGGGGGTGATAGGAACTGGAGTAGGTTATGGGGATAGGGAGGGATGTAGGGGTTGGAGGATGTTACAGATATAGGGAGGGGTGTAGGGTTTGGAGGAGTTTACAGAGATAGGGAGGGGTGTAGGGGTTGGAGGAGGTTACAGAGATAGGGAGGGGTGTAGTGGCTGCGGGATGTTACCAAGATAGGGAGGGTTGTAGGGGCTGGAGGATGTTACAGAGATGGGGAGTGTTGTCGGTGCTGGAGGAGATTACAGAGAAAGGGAGCATTGTAGGGGCTGGAGGAGGTTACAGAGATAGTGAGGGGTGTAGCGGCTGGAGGAGGTTAAAGAGATAGGGAGGGGTGTAGGGGTTGGAGGAGTTTACAGAGATAGGGAGGGGTGTAGGGGCTGGAGCAGTTTACAGAGATAGCGAGGGGTGTAGGTGCTGGAGGAGGTTACACAGATAGAGAGGGGTGTAGGGGCTGGAAGAGTTTACAGAGATAGGGAGGTGTGTAGGTGCTGGAGGAGGTTACAGCGATGGGGGGGTTGATAGGAACTGGAGGAGCTTATGGGGATAGGGAGGGGTGTAGGGGTTGGAGGACGTTACAGATATAGGGAGGGGTGTAGGGTTTGGAGGAGTTTACAGAGATAGGGAGGGGTGTAGGGGTTGGAGGAGGTTACAGAGATAGGGAGGGGTATAGCGGCTGGAGGAGGTTAAAGAGATAAGGAGGGTTGTAGGGATTGGATGAGTTCACAGAGATAGGGAGGGTTGTACGGGTTGAAGGAGGTTACAGAGTTTGGGGGGGTTATAGGGACTGGAGGAGGTTACAGAGATACGCAGGGGTGTAAGGACTTGAGATGTTAAAGAGATAGGGAGGGGTGTAGGGACTTGAGATGTTAAAGAGATAGGGAGGGGTGTAGCGGCTGGAGGAGGATACAGAGATAAGGAGGGTTGTAGGGATTGGAGGAGTTTACAGAGATTGGGAAGGTTGTAGCGGCTGGAGGAGGTTACAGAGATAGGGAGGGTTGTAGGGGCTGGAGGAGGTTACAGAGATAGGGAGGGGTGTAGGGGCTGGAGGAGGTTACAGAGATAGGGAGGGGTGTAGCGGCTGGAGGAGGTTAAAGAGATAAGGAGGGTTGTAGGGATTGGAGGAGGTTACAGAGATTGGGAGGGGTGCCGTGACTGGAGCAGGTTACACAGATAGGGAGCAGTGTAGGGGCTGGATGAGTTTACAGAGATAGGGAGGGGTGTAGGTGCTGGAGGAGGTTACAGAGATAGGGAGGGGTGTAGGGACTGGAGGAGGTTACAGAGATAGGGAGGGGTTTAGGGACTGGGGGAGGTTACAGAGATAGGGAGGGTTGTACGGGCTGGAGGATGTTACAGAGATGGGGGGGTTATAGGGACTCGAGGAGGTTACAGAGATAGGGAGGGGTACCGTGACTGGAGCAGGTTACACAGATAGGGAGCAGTGTAGGGGCTGGATGAGTTTACAGAGATAGGGAGGGTTGTAGGTGCTGGAGGTAGGTTAAAGAGATTGGGACAGTTGTAGTGGCTGGAGGAGTTTACATATGTAGGGAGGATTGTAAGGACTGGAGGAGATTACAGAGATAGGGAGTGTTGTAGGGACCGCTGGAGGTGACAGAGAGAGGGAGGGTTGTAGGGGCTGGAGGAGTTTACAGAGATAGGGAGGGGTGTAGTTGCTGCAGGTGGTTACAGAGAGAGGGAGGGTTGTAGGGGGCTGGAGGAGGTTACAGAGATAGGGAGGGTTGAAGGGACTGGAGGAGGTTACAGCGATAGGGAGGGGTGTAGGGGCTGGAGGAGGTTACAGAGATGGTGGGGTTATAGGGACTGGAGGGTTACAGAGAGTTACAGAGATAGGGAGGGTTGGTGGTGCTGGAGGAGGTTTCAGAGATAGGTAGGGGTGTTGGGTCTGGAGGAGGTTATACAGATAGGGAGGGTTGTAGGGACTGGAGCAAGTTACAGAGATAGGGGGGGTTGGAGGTGCTGGAGGAGGTTACAGAGATAGATAGTGTTGTATGGGCTGGAGGAGGTTACAGAGATTGGGTGGTTATAGGGACTGGAGGAGGTTACAAGAGATAGGGAGGTGTGTTGGGACTGGAGGAGGTTACACAGATAGGGAGGGGTGTAGCGGCAGGAGGATGTTAAAGAGATAAGGAGGGTTGTAGGGATTGGAGGAGTTTACAGAGATTGGGAAGGTTGTAGGGGCTGGAGGAGGTTACAGAGATAGGGAGGGGTGTAGGGGCTGGAGGAGGTTACAGAGATAGGGAGGGGTGTAGGGGCTGGAGGAGTTTACAGAGATAGGGAGGGGTGCAGGAGGAGGTTACAGAGATAGAGAGGGTTGTACGAGCTGCAGGAGTTTACAGAGATGGTGGGTTTACAGGGACTGGGTGGAGGTTACAGAGATAGGGAGGGGTGTAGGTGCTGGAGGTAGGTTAAAGAGAGTGGGACAGTAGTAGTGGCTGGAGGAGTTTACATATGTAGAGAGAATTGTAAGGACTGGAGGAGATTACAGAGATAGGGAGTGTTGTAGGGACCGCTGGAGGTTACAGAGAGAGGGAGGGTTGTAGGGGGCTGGAGGAGGTTACAGAGATAGGGAGGGTTGAAGGGACTGGAGGAGGTTACAGCGATAGGGAGGGGTGTAGGGGCTGGAGGAGGTTACAGAGATGGTGGGGTTATAGGGACTGGAGGATGCAACAGAGAGATGGAGGGGTGTAGGGACTGCAGGATCTTACAGAGATAGGGAGGGTTAAAGGGACTGGAGGAGGTAACAGAGATAGGGAGGGGTGTAGTGGCTGGAGAGGTTAATCAGATAGGCAGTGTTGTAGGGGCTGGAGGAGGTTACAGAGATGTTGGGTGATAGGGACTGGAGGAGTTTACAGGGATAGGGAGGGTTGTAGGGGCTGGAGGAGGTTACAGAGATAGGGAGGGTTGAAGGGGCTGGAGGAGTTTACAGAGATGGGGAGTGTTGTACTTGCTGGAGGAGGTTACCTAAATAGGGAGGGTTGTAGGGGGCTGGAGGAGGTTTCAGAGATAGGGAGGGGTGCAGATGCTGCAGGAGCTTACAGAGATAGGTGGTGTTGTAGGGGCTGGAGGAGGTTACAGAGATAGGGACGGGCGTAGGGTCTGGAGGAGGTTACAGAGATAGGGAGGGGTGTAGGGGCTGGAGGAGTTTACAGAGATAGGGAGGGGTGTAGGTGCTGGAGGAGGTTACAGAGATGGGGGGTTGATAAGAACTGGAGGAGGTTATGGGGATAGGGAGGGGTGTAGGGGTTGGAGGAGGTTACAGATCTCGGGAGGGGTGTAGGGTTTGGAGGAGTTTACAGAGATAGGGAGGGGTGTAGGGGTTGGAGGAGGTTTCAGAGATAGGGAGGGGTGTAGTGGCTGCAGGAGGTTACCAAGATAGGGAGGGTTGTAGGGGGCTGGAGGAGTTTACAGAGATAGGGAGGGTAGTACGGGCTGGAGGAGTTTACAGAGATAGGGAGTGTTGCAGGTGCTGGAGGAGGTTACAGAGATAAGGAGGGTTGTAGGGACAGGAGGAAGTTACAGAGATAGGGATGGTTGGAGTTGCTGGAGGTGTTTACAGAGATAGAGAGGGTTGTAGGGGCTGGAGGAGGTTACCTAGATAGGGAGGGTTGTAGGGGGCTGGATGAGGTTACAGAGATAGGGAGGGGTTCAGGGGCTGGAGGTGTTTACAGCGATAGGGAGGGTAGTACGGGTTGAAGGAGGTTACGGAGATAGGGAGGGTTGAAGGGACTGGAGGAGGTTACAGAGATAAGGAGGGGTTTAGGTGCTGCAGGAGCTTACAGAGAGATGGAGGGTTATAGGGGCTGGAGGAGGTTACAGAGATAGGGAGTGTTGTACAGGTTGAAGGAGGTTACAGAGATAGGGAGCGGTGTAGTTGCTGAAGGTGGTTACAGAGAGAGGGAGGGTTGTAGGGGGCTGGAGGAGGCAACAGAGAGATGGAGGGGTGTAGGGACTGCAGGATCTTACAGAGATAGGGAGGGTTGAAGGGACTGGAGGAGGTAACAGAGATACGGAGGGTTGTAGGGGCTGGAGGAGGTTACAGATTTGGGGAGGGTTGTAGTGACTGAAGGAATTTTCAGAGATAGTGAGGGTTGTAGGGACTGGAGGAAGTTACAGAGATAGGGATGTTTGGAGGTGCTGGAGGAGGTTGTAGAGATAGGGAGGTTTGTAGGCGCTGGAGGAGTTTACAGAGATGCAGTGGTTATAGGGACTGGAGGAGGTTTCAGAGATAGGTAGGGGTGTTGGGACTGGAGGAGGTTGTACAGATAGGGAGGGTTGTAGGGACTGGAGCAAGTTACAGAGATAGGGAGGGTTGGAGGTGCTGGAGGAGGTTTCAGAGATAGGTAGGGATGTTGGGTCTGGAGGAGGTTATACAGATAGGGAGGGTTGTAGGGACTGGAGCAAGTTACAGAGATAGGGAGGGTTGGAGGTGCTGGAGGAGGTTACAGAGATAGATAGTGTTGTATGGGCTGGAGGAGGTTACACAGATTGGGTGGTTATAGGGACTGGAGAAGGTTACAAGAGATAGGGAGGTGTGTTGGGACTGGAGGAGGTTACACAGATAGGGAGGGGTGTAGCGGCAGGAGGAGGTTAAAGAGATAAGGAGGGTTGTAGGGATTGGACGAGTTTACAGAGATTGGGAAGGTTGTAGGGGCTGGAGGAGGTTACAGAGATAGGGAGGGGTGTAGGGGCTGGAGGAGGTTACAGAGATGGGGGGGGTGATAGGAACTGGAGAAGGTTATGGGGATAGGGAGGGGTGAAGGGGTTGGAGGACGTTATGGGTTGTACGGGTTGAGGGAGGTTACAGAGATGGGGGTGTTATAGGGATTGGAGGAGGTTACAGAGATAGGGCGGGGTGTAGGGACTGGAGGAGGTTACAGAGATAGGGAGGGTTGTAGGTGCTGGAGGAGGTTACAGAGATCGGGAGGGTTATACGGGCTGGAGGAGTTTACACAGATAGGGAGGTGTGTAGGGGCTGGAGGAGTTTACAGAGATAGGGACGATTGTAGGTGCTGGAGGAGGTTACAGAGATAGGGAGTGTTGTAGGTGCTGGAGGAGGTTACAGAGGGAGGGTTGTAGGTGCTGGAGGAGGTTACAGAGATAGGGAGGGTTGTACGGGGCTGGAGGAGTTTACAGAGATAGGGAGGGTTGTAGGGGCTGGAGGAGGTTACAGAGATAGGGAGGGGTGTAGGGCCTTGAGGAGTTTACAGAGATAGGGAGGGGTGTAGGTGCTGGAGGAGGTTACAGAGATGGGGGTGTGATAGGAACTGGAGGAGGTTATGGGGATAGGGAGGGATGTAGGGGTTGGAGGACGTTACAGATATAGGGAGGGGTGTAGGGTTTGGAGGAGTTTACGGAGATAGGGAGGGGTGTAGGGGTTGGAGGAGGTTACAGAGATAGGGAGGGGTGTAGTGGCTGCAGGAGGTTACCAAGATAGGGAGGGTTGTAGGGGCTGGAGGATGTTACAGAGATGGGGAGTGTTGTCGGTGCTGGAGGAGATTACAGAGAAAGGGAGCATTGTAGGGGCTGGAGGAGTTTACAGAGATAGGGACAGTTGTACGGGTTGAGGGAGGTTACAGAGATGGGGGTGTTATATGGATTGGAGGAGGTTACAGAGATAGGGCGGGGTGTAGGGACTGGAGGAGGTTACAGAGATAGGGAGGGTTGTAGGTGCTGGAGGAGGTTACAGAGATCGGGAGGGTTATACGGGCTGGAGGAGTTTACACAGATAGGGAGGTGTGTAGGGGCTGGAGGAGTTTACAGAGATAGGGACGATTGTAGGTGCTGGAGGAGGTTACAGAGATAGGGAGTGTTGTAGGTGCTGGAGGTGGTTACAGAGGGAGGTTTGTAGGTGCTGGAGGAGGTTACAGAGATAGGGAGGGTTGTACGGGGCTGGAGGAGGTTACAGAGATAGGGAGGGTTGTAGGGGCTGGAGGAGGTTACAGAGATAGGGAGGGTTGTAGGGGCTGGAGGAGGTTACAGAGATAGGGAGGGGTGTAGGGGTTGGAGGTGGTAACAGGGATAGGGAGGGGTGTAGGGGCTGGATGAGTTTACAGAGATAGGGAGGGTTGTCGGTGCTGAAGAATGTTACAGAGATGGGGAGTGTTGTCGGTGCTGGAGGAGAGTACAGAGAAAGGGAGCACTGTAGGGGCTGGAGGAGTTTACAGAGATAGGGACTGTTGTACGGGTTTAGGGAGGTTACAGAGATGGGGGTGTTATATGGATTGGAGGAGGTTACAGAGAGAGGGCGGGGTGTAGGGACTGGAGGAGGTTACAGAGATAGGGAGGGTTGTAGGTGCTGGAGGAGGTTACAGAGATCGGGAGGGTTATACGGGCTGGAGGAGTTTACACAGATAGGGAGGTGTGTAGGGGCTGGAGGATTTTACAGAGATAGGGACGATTGTAGGTGCTGGAGGAGGTTACAGAGATAGGGAGTGTTGTAGGTGCTGGAGGAGGTTACAGAGGGAGGTTTGTAGGTGCTGGAGGAGGTTACAGAGATAGGGAGGGTTGTACGGGGCTGGAGGAGGTTACAGAGATAGGGAGGGTTGTAGGGGCTGGAGGAGGTTACAGAGATAGGGAGGGTTGTAGGGGCTGGAGGAGGTTACAGAGATAGGGAGGGGTGTAGGGGTTGGAGGTGGCAACAGGGATAGGGAGGGGTGTAGGGGCTGGAGGACGTTACAGAGATAGGGAGGGGTGTAGGGGCTGGAGGAGGTTACAGAGATAGGGAGGGGTGTAGGTGCTGGAGGAGTTTACAGAGATAGGGAGGGGTGTAGGTGCTGGAGGAGGTTACAGAGATGGCGGGGTGATAGGAACTGGAGGAGGTTATCGGGATAGGGAGGGGTGTAGGTGTTGGAGGACTTTACAGAGATAGGGAGGTGTGTAGGGGTTGGAGGAGGTTACAGAGATAGGGATGGTTGTTTTGGCCGCAGGAGGTTACCAAGATAGGGAGGGTTGTAGGGGCTGGAGAATGTTACAGAGATGGGGAGTGTTGTCGGTGCAGGAGGAGATTACAGAGAAAGGGAGCATTGTAGGGGCTGGAGGAGTTTACAGAGATAGGGACAGTTGTACGGGTTGAGGGAGGTTACAGAGATGGGGGTGTTATAGGGATTGAAGGAGGTTACAGAGATAGGGCGGGGTGTAGGGACTGGAGGAGGTCACAGAGATAGGGAGGTTTGTAGGTGCTGGAGGAGGTTACAGAGATCGGGAGGGTTATACGGGCTGGAGGAGTTTACACAGATAGGGACGATTGTAGGTGCTGGAGGAGGTTACAGAGATAGGGAGTGTTGTAGCTGCTGGAGGAGGTTACAGAGGGAGGGTTGTAGGTGCTGGAGGAGGTTACAGAGATAGGGAGGGTTGTACGGGGCTGGAGGAGGTTACAGAGATAGGGAGGGTTGTAGGGGCTGGGGGAGGTTACAGAGATAGGGAGGGGTGTATGGGCTGGATGTAGGTTAAAGAGATAGGGAGGGTTGTAGGGGCTGGAGGAGGTTACAGAGATAGGGAGGGTTGTAGGGGCTGGAGGAGGTTACAGAGAGAGGGAGGGGTGTAGGGGCTGGATGTAGGTTAAAGAGATAGGGAGGGTTGTAGGGGCTGGAGGAGGTTACAGATTTGGGGAGGGTTGTAGTGACTGAAGGAATTTTCAGAGACAGTGAGGGTTGTAGGGACTGGAGGAAGTTACAGAGATAGGGATGTTTGGAGGTGCTGGAGGAGGTTGTAGAGATAGGGAGGTTTGTAGGCGCTGGAGGAGTTTACAGAGATGCGGTGGTTATAGGGACTGGAGGAGGTTTCAGAGATAGGTAGGGGTGTTGGGTCTGGAGGAGGTTATACAGATAGGGAGGGTTGTAGGGACTGGAGCAAGTTACAGAGATAGGGAGGGTTGGAGGTGCTGGAGGAGGTTACAGAGATAGGGAGGTTATAGGGACTGGAGGAGGTTACAAGAGATAGGGAGGTGTGTTGGGACTGGAGGAGGTTACACAGATAGGGAGGGGTGTAGCGGCTGGAGGAGGTTAAAGAGATAAGGAGGGGTGTAGGGATTGGAGGAGTTTACAGAGATTGGGAAGATTGTAGGGGCTGGAGGAGGTTACAGAGATAGGGAGGGGTGTAGGGGCTGGAGGTGTTTTCAGAGATAGGGAGGGGTGTAGGTGCTGGAGGAGGTTACAGAGATGGGGGGGTTATAGGAACTGGAGGAGGTTATGGGTATAGGGAGGGGTGTAGGGGTTGGAGGACGTTACAGATATAGGGAGGGGTGTAGGGTTTGGAGGAGTTTACAGAGATAGGGAGGGGTGTAGGGGTTGGAGGAGGTTACAGAGATAGGGAGGGGTGTAGTGGCTGCAGGATGTTACCAAGATCGGGAGGGTTGTAGGGGCTGGAGGATGTTACAGAGATGGGGAGTGTTGTCAGTGCTGGAGGAGATTACAGAGAAAGGGAGCATTGTAGGGGCTGGAGGAGTTTACAGAGATAGGGACAATTGTAGGTGCTGGAGGACGTTACAGAGATAGGGAGTCTTGTAGGTGCTGGAGGAGGTTACAGAGGGAGTGTTGTAGGGGTTGGAGGAGGTTACAGAGATAGGGAGGGGTGTAGTGGCTGCAGGAGGTTACCAAGATAGGGAGGGTTGTAGGGGCTGGAGGATGTTACAGAGATGGGGAGTGTTGTCGTTGCTGGAGGAGATTACAGAGAAAGGGAGCATTGTAGGGGCTGGAGGAGTGTACAGAGATAGGGACTGTTGTACGAGTTGAGGGAGGTTACAGAGATGGGGGTGTTATAGGGATTGGAGGAGGTTACAGAGATGGGGGTGTTATAGGGATTGGAGGAGGTTACAGAGATAGGGCGGGGTGTAGGGACTGGAGGAGGTTACAGAGGGAGGTTTGTAGGTGCTGGAGGAGGTTACAGAGATAGGGAGGGTTGTACGGGGCTGGAGGAGGTTACAGAGATAGGGAGGGTTGTAGGGGCTGGAGGAGGTTACAGAGATAGGGAGGGTTGTAGGGGCTGGAGGAGGTTACAGAGATAGGGAGGGGTGTAGGGGTTGGAGGTGGTAACAGGGATAGGGAGGGGTGTAGGGGCTGGAGGACGTTACAGAGATAGGGAGGGGTGTAGGGGCTGGAGGAGGTTACAGAGATAGGGAGGGGTGTAGGTGCTGGAGGAGTTTACAGAGATAGGGAGGGGTGTAGGTGCTGGAGGAGGTTACAGAGATGGCGGGGTGATAGGAACTGGAGGAGGTTATCGGGATAGGGAGGGGTGTAGGTGTTGGAGGACTTTACAGAGATAGGGAGGGGTGTAGGGGTTGGAGGAGGTTACAGAGATAGGGATGGTTGTTTTGGCCGCAGGAGGTTACCAAGATAGGGAGGGTTGTAGGGGCTGGAGAATGTTACAGAGATGGGGAGTGTTGTCGGTGCAGGAGGAGATTACAGAGAAAGGGAGCATTGTAGGGGCTGGAGGAGTTTACAGAGATAGGGACAGTTGTACGGGTTGAGGGAGGTTACAGAGATGGGGGTGTTATAGGGATTGAAGGAGGTTACAGAGATAGGGCGGGGTGTAGGGACTGGAGGAGGTCACAGAGATAGGGAGGTTTGTAGGTGCTGGAGGATGTTACAGAGATCGGGTG
>NW_024470584.1:1967676-2115176 GCF_017639515.1 Carcharodon carcharias
TACGGGCTGGAGGAGTTTACACAGATAGGGACGATTGTAGGTGCTGGAGGAGGTTACAGAGATAGGGAGTGTTGTAGCTGCTGGAGGAGGTTACAGAGGGAGGGTTGTAGGTGCTGGAGGAGGTTACAGAGATAGGGAGGGTTGTACGGGGCTGGAGGAGGTTACAGAGATAGGGAGGGTTGTAGGGGCTGGGGGAGGTTACAGAGATAGGGAGGGTTGTAGGGGCTGGATGTAGGTTAAAGAGATAGGGAGGGTTGTAGGGGCTGGAGGAGGTTACATAGGGAGGGAAGTAGGGGTTGGAGGACGTTACAGATATAGGGAGGGGTGTAGGGTATGGAGGAGTTTACGGAGATAGGGAGGGGTGTAGGGGTTGGAGGAGGTTACAGAGATAGGGAGGGGTGTAGTGGCTGCAGCAGGTTACCAAGATAGGGAGGGTTGTAGGGGCTGGAGGATGTTACAGAGATGGGGAGTGTTGTCGGTGCTGGAGGAGATTACAGAGAAAGGGAGCATTGTAGGGGCTGGAGGAGTTTACAGAGATAGGGACAGTTGTACGGGTTGAGGGAGGTTACAGAGATGGGGGTGTTATATGGATTGGAGGAGGTTACAGAGATAGGGCGGGGTGTAGGGACTGGAGGAGGTTACAGAGATAGGGAGGGTTGTAGGTGCTGGAGGAGGTTACAGAGATCGGGAGGGTTATACGGGCTGGAGGAGTTTACACAGATAGGGAGGTGTGTAGGGACTGGAGGAGGTTACAAGAGATAGGGAGGTGTGTTGGGACTGGAGGAGGTTACACAGATAGGGAGGGGTGTAGCGGCTGGAGGAGGTTAAAGAGATAAGGAGGGTTGTAGGGATTGGAGGAGTTTACAGAGATTGGGAAGATTGTAGGGGCTGGAGGAGGTTACAGAGATAGGGAGGGGTGTAGGGGCTGGAGGAGTTTTCAGAGATAGGGAGGGGTGTAGGTGCTGGAGGAGGATACAGAGATGGGGGGGTGATAGGAACTGGAGGAGGTTATGGGTATAGGGAGGGGTGTAGGGGTTGGAGGACGTTACAGATATAGGGAGGGGTGTAGGGTTTGGAGGAGTTTACAGAGATAGGGAGGGGTGTAGGGGTTGGAGGAGGTTACAGAGATAGGGAGGGGTGTAGTGGCTGCAGGATGTTACCAAGATCGGGAGGGTTGTAGGGGCTGGAGGATGTTACAGAGATGGGGAGTGTTGTCAGTGCTGGAGGAGATTACAGAGAAAGGGAGCATTGTAGGGGCTGGAGGAGTTTACAGAGATAGGGACAATTGTAGGTGCTGGAGGACGTTACAGAGATAGGGATTTCTTGTAGGTGCTGGAGGAGGTTACAGAGGGAGTGTGTAGGGCTGGAGGAGGTTACAGAGATAGGGAGGGGTGTAGGGCTGGAGGAGTTTACAGAGATTGGGAGGGGTGTAGGTGCTGGATGTGGTTACAGAGTTGTGGGGGTGATAGGATCTGGAGGAGGTTATGGGGATAGGGAGGGGTGTAGGGGTTGGAAGACGTTACAGATATAGGGAGGGTTAGGTTTGGAGAGTTTACAGAATAGGGAGGGTTTAGGGTTGGAGGAAGTTACAGAGATAGGGAGGGTGTAGGGCTGCAGGAGGTTACCAAGATAGGGAGGGTTGTAGGGGCTGGAGGATGTTACAGAGATGGGAGTGTTGTCGCGCTGGAGGAGATTTACAGAGAAGGGAGCATTGTGTAGGGGCTGGAGGATTTACAGAGATAGGGACTGTTGTACGAGTTGAGGGAGGTTACAGAGATGGGGGTGTTATAGGGATTGGAGGAGGTTACAGAGATGGGGGTGTTATAGGGATTGGAGGAGGTTACAGAGATAGGGCGGGGTGTAGGGACTGGAGGAGGTTACAGAGATAGGGAGGGTTGTAGGTGCTGGAGGAGGTTACAGAGATCGGGAGGGTTATACGGGCTGGAGGATTTTACACAGATAGGGAGGTGTGTAGGGGCTGGAGGATTTTACAGAGATAGGGATGATTGAAGGTGCTGGAGGAGGTTACAGAGATAGGGAGTGTTGTAGGTGCTGGAGGAGGTTACAGAGGGAGGGTTGTAGGTGCTGGAGGAGGTTACAGAGATAGGGAGGGTTGTACGGGGCTGGAGGAGGTTACAGAGATAGGGAGGGTTGTAGGGGCTGGAGTAGGTTACAGAGATAGGGAGGGTTGTAGGGGCTGGAGGAGGTTACAGAGTTGGGGAGGGTTGTAGTGACTGAAGGAATTTTCAGAGATAGTGAGGGTTGTAGGGACTGGAGGAAGTTACAGAGATAGGGATGGTTGGAGGTGCTGGAGGAGGTTGTAGAGATAGGGAGGTTTGTAGGCGCTGGAGGAGTTTACAGAGATGCGGTGGTTATAGTGACTGCAGGAGGTTTCAGAGATAGATAGGGGTGTTGGGACTGGAGGAGGTTATACAAATAGGGAGGGTTGTAGGGACTGGAGCAAGTTACAGAGATAGGGAGGGTTGGAGGTGCTGGAGGAGTTTTCAGAGATAGGTAGGGGTGTTGGGTCTGGAGGAGGTTATACAGATAGGGAGGGTTGTAGGGACTGGAGCAAGTTATAGAGATAGGGAGTGTTTGAGGTGCTGGAGGAGGTTACAGAGATAGATAGTGTTGTATGGGCTGGAGGAGGTTACAGAGATTGGGTGGTTATAGGGACTGGAGGAGGTTACAAGAGATAGGGAGGTGTGTTGGGACTGGAGGAGGTTACACAGATAGGGAGGGGTGTAGGGGATGGAGGAGGTTACAGAGATAGGGAGGGGTGTAGGGGCTTGAGGAGTTTACAGAGATAGGGAGGGGTGTAGGTGCTGGAGGAGGTTACAGAGATGGGGGGGTGATAGGAACTGGAGTAGGTTATGGGGATAGGGAGGGATGTAGGGGTTGGAGGATGTTACAGATATAGGGAGGGGTGTAGGGTTTGGAGGAGTTTACAGAGATAGGGAGGGGTGTAGGGGTTGGAGGAGGTTACAGAGATAGGGAGGGGTGTAGTGGCTGCGGGATGTTACCAAGATAGGGAGGGTTGTAGGGGCTGGAGGATGTTACAGAGATGGGGAGTGTTGTCGGTGCTGGAGGAGATTACAGAGAAAGGGAGCATTGTAGGGGCTGGAGGAGGTTACAGAGATAGTGAGGGGTGTAGCGGCTGGAGGAGGTTAAAGAGATAGGGAGGGGTGTAGGGGTTGGAGGAGTTTACAGAGATAGGGAGGGGTGTAGGGGCTGGAGCAGTTTACAGAGATAGGGAGGGGTGTAGGTGCTGGAGGAGGTTACACAGATAGAGAGGGGTGTAGGGGCTGGAAGAGTTTACAGAGATAGGGAGGTGTGTAGGTGCTGGAGGAGGTTACAGCGATGGGGGGGTTGATAGGAACTGGAGGAGCTTATGGGGATAGGGAGGGGTGTAGGGGTTGGAGGACGTTACAGATATAGGGAGGGGTGTAGGGTTTGGAGGAGTTTACAGAGAAAGGGAGGGGTGTAGGGGTTGGAGGAGGTTACAGAGATAGGGAGGGGTATAGCGGCTGGAGGAGGTTAAAGAGATAAGGAGGGTTGTAGGGATTGGATGAGTTCACAGAGATAGGGAGGGTTGTACGGGTTGAAGGAGGTTACAGAGTTTGGGGGGGTTATAGGGACTGGAGGAGGTTACAGAGATACGCAGGGGTGTAAGGACCTGAGATGTTAAAGAGATAGGGAGGGGTGTAGGGACTTGAGATGTTAAAGAGATAGGGAGGGGTGTAGCGGCTGGAGGAGGATACAGAGATAAGGAGGGTTGTAGGGATTGGAGGAGTTTACAGAGATTGGGAAGGTTGTAGCGGCTGGAGGAGGTTACAGAGATAGGGAGGGTTGTAGGGGCTGGAGGAGGTTACAGAGATAGGGAGGGGTGTAGGGGCTGGAGGAGGTTACAGAGATAGGGAGGGGTGTAGCGGCTGGAGGAGGTTAAAGAGATAAGGAGGGTTGTAGGGATTGGAGGAGGTTACAGAGATTGGGAGGGGTGCCGTGACTGGAGCAGGTTACACAGATAGGGAGCAGTGTAGGGGCTGGATGAATTTACAGAGATAGGGAGGGGTGTAGGTGCTGGAGGAGGTTACAGAGATAGGGAGGGGTGTAGGGACTGGAGGAGGTTACAGAGATAGGGAGGGGTTTAGGGACTGGGGGAGGTTACAGAGATAGGGAGGGTTGTACGGGCTGGAGGATGTTACAGAGATGGGGGGGTTATAGGGACTCGAGGAGGTTACAGAGATAGGGAGGGGTACCGTGACTGGAGCAGGTTACACAGATAGGGAGCAGTGTAGGGGCTGGATGAGTTTACAGAGATAGGGAGGGTTGTAGGTGCTGGAGGTAGGTTAAAGAGATTGGGACAGTTGTAGTGGCTGGAGGAGTTTACATATGTAGGGAGGATTGTAAGGACTGGAGGAGATTACAGAGATAGGGAGTGTTGTAGGGACCGCTGGAGGTGACAGAGAGAGGGAGGGTTGTAGGGGCTGGAGGAGTTTACAGAGATAGGGAGGGGTGTAGTTGCTGCAGGTGGTTACAGAGAGAGGGAGGGTTGTAGGGGGCTGGAGGAGGTTACAGAGATAGGGAGGGTTGAAGGGACTGGAGGAGGTTACAGAGATAGGGAGGGGTGTAGGGGCTGGAGGAGGTTACAGAGATGGTGGGGTTATAGGGACTGGAGGGTTACAGAGAGTTACAGAGATAGGGAGGGTTGGTGGTGCTGGAGGAGGTTTCAGAGATAGGTAGGGGTGTTGGGTCTGGAGGAGGTTATACAGATAGGGAGGGTTGTAGGGACTGGAGCAAGTTACAGAGATAGGGAGGGTTGGAGGTGCTGGAGGAGGTTACAGAGATAGATAGTGTTGTATGGGCTGGAGGAGGTTACAGAGATTGGGTGGTTATAGGGACTGGAGGAGGTTACAAGAGATAGGGAGGTGTGTTGGGACTGGAGGAGGTTACACAGATAGGGAGGGGTGTAGCGGCTGGAGGATGTTAAAGAGATAAGGAGGGTTGTAGGGATTGGAGGAGTTTACAGAGATTGGGAAGGTTGTAGGGGCTGGAGGAGGTTACAGAGATAGGGAGGGGTGTAGGGGCTGGAGGAGGTTACAGAGATAGGGAGGGGTGTAGGGACTGGAGGAGGTTACAGAGATAGGGAGGGGTTTAGGGACTGGGGGAGGTTACAGAGATAGGGAGGGTTGTACGGGCTGGAGGATGTTACAGAGATGGGGGGGTTATAGGGACTCGAGGAGGTTACAGAGATAGGGAGGGGTACCGTGACTGGAGCAGGTTACACAGATAGGGAGCAGTGTAGGGGCTGGATGAGTTTACAGAGATAGGGAGGGTTGTAGGTGCTGGAGGTAGGTTAAAGAGATTGGGACAGTTGTAGTGGCTGGAGGAGTTTACATATGTAGGGAGGATTGTAAGGACTGGAGGAGATTACAGAGATAGGGAGTGTTGTAGGGACCGCTGGAGGTGACAGAGAGAGGGAGGGTTGTAGGGGCTGGAGGAGTTTACAGAGATAGGGAGGGGTGTAGTTGCTGCAGGTGGTTACAGAGAGAGGGAGGGTTGTAGGGGGCTGGAGGAGGTTACAGAGATGGTGGGGTTATAGGGACTGGAGGGTTACAGAGAGTTACAGAGATAGGGAGGGTTGGTGGTGCTGGAGGAGGTTTCAGAGATAGGTAGGGGTGTTGGGTCTGGAGGAGGTTATACAGATAGGGAGGGTTGTAGGGACTGGAGCAAGTTACAGAGATAGGGAGGGTTGGAGGTGCTGGAGGAGGTTACAGAGATAGATAGTGTTGTATGGGCTGGAGGAGGTTACAGAGATTGGGTGGTTATAGGGACTGGAGGAGGTTACAAGAGATAGGGAGGTGTGTTGGGACTGGAGGAGGTTACACAGATAGGGAGGGGTGTAGCGGCTGGAGGATGTTAAAGAGATAAGGAGGGTTGTAGGGATTGGAGGAGTTTACAGAGATTGGGAAGGTTGTAGGGGCTGGAGGAGGTTACAGAGATAGGGAGGGGTGTAGGGGCTGGAGGAGGTTACAGAGATAGGGAGGGGTGTAGGGGCTGGAGGAGTTTACAGAGATAGGGAGGGGTGCAGGAGGAGGTTACAGAGATAGAGAGGGTTGTACGAGCTGCAGGAGTTTACAGAGATGGTGGGTTTACAGGGACTGGGTGGAGGTTACAGAGATAGGGAGGGGTGTAGGTGCTGGAGGTAGGTTAAAGAGAGTGGGACAGTAGTAGTGGCTGGAGGAGTTTACATATGTAGAGAGAATTGTAAGGACTGGAGGAGATTACAGAGATAGGGAGTGTTGTAGGGACCGCTGGAGGTTACAGAGAGAGGGAGGGTTGTAGGGGGCTGGAGGAGGTTACAGAGATAGGGAGGGTTGAAGGGACTGGAGGAGGTTACAGCGATAGGGAGGGGTGTAGGGGCTGGAGGAGGTTACAGAGATGGTGGGGTTATAGGGACTGGAGGATGCAACAGAGAGATGGAGGGGTGTAGGGACTGCAGGATCTTACAGAGATAGGGAGGGTTAAAGGGACTGGAGGAGGTAACAGAGATAGGGAGGGGTGTAGTGGCTGGAGAGGTTAATCAGATAGGCAGTGTTGTAGGGGCTGGAGGAGGTTACAGAGATGTTGGGTGATAGGGACTGGAGGAGTTTACAGGGATAGGGAGGGTTGTAGGGGCTGGAGGAGGTTACAGAGATAGGGAGGGTTGAAGGGGCTGGAGGAGTTTACAGAGATGGGGAGTGTTGTAGTTGCTGGAGGAGGTTACCTAAATAGGGAGGGTTGTAGGGGGCTGGAGGAGGTTTCAGAGATAGGGAGGGGTGCAGATGCTGCAGGAGCTTACAGAGATAGGTGGTGTTGTAGGGGCTGGAGGAGGTTACAGAGATAGGGACGGGCGTAGGGTCTGGAGGAGGTTACAGAGATAGGGAGGGGTGTAGGGGCTGGAGGAGTTTACAGAGATAGGGAGGGGTGTAGGTGCTGGAGGAGGTTACAGAGATGGGGGGTTGATAAGAACTGGAGGAGGTTATGGGGATAGGGAGGGGTGTAGGGGTTGGAGGAGGTTACAGATCTCGGGAGGGGTGTAGGGTTTGGAGGAGTTTACAGAGATAGGGAGGGGTGTAGGGGTTGGAGGAGGTTTCAGAGATAGGGAGGGGTGTAGTGGCTGCAGGAGGTTACCAAGATAGGGAGGGTTGTAGGGGGCTGGAGGAGTTTACAGAGATAGGGAGGGTAGTACGGGCTGGAGGAGTTTACAGAGATAGGGAGTGTTGCAGGTGCTGGAGGAGGTTACAGAGATAAGGAGGGTTGTAGGGACAGGAGGAAGTTACAGAGATAGGGATGGTTGGAGTTGCTGGAGGTGTTTACAGAGATAGAGAGGGTTGTAGGGGCTGGAGGAGGTTACCTAGATAGGGAGGGTTGTAGGGGGCTGGATGAGGTTACAGAGATAGGGAGGGGTTCAGGGGCTGGAGGTGTTTACAGCGATAGGGAGGGTAGTACGGGTTGAAGGAGGTTACGGA
Organism: Carcharodon carcharias; assembly: GCF_017639515.1. Classification (NCBI taxonomy): domain Eukaryota; kingdom Metazoa; phylum Chordata; class Chondrichthyes; order Lamniformes; family Lamnidae; genus Carcharodon; species Carcharodon carcharias. The sequence continues at coordinate 1,975,188 of NW_024470584.1, forward strand.
GATAGGGAGGGTTGAAGGGACTGGAGGAGGTTACAGAGATAAGGAGGGGTTTAGGTGCTGCAGGAGCTTACAGAGAGATGGAGGGTTATAGGGGCTGGAGGAGGTTACAGAGATAGGGAGTGTTGTACAGGTTGAAGGAGGTTACAGAGATAGGGAGCGGTGTAGTTGCTGAAGGTGGTTACAGAGAGAGGGAGGGTTGTAGGGGGCTGGAGGAGGCAACAGAGAGATGGAGGGGTGTAGGGACTGCAGGATCTTACAGAGATAGGGAGGGTTGAAGGGACTGGAGGAGGTAACAGAGATACGGAGGGTTGTAGGGGCTGGAGGAGGTTACAGATTTGGGGAGGGTTGTAGAGACTGAAGGAATTTTCAGAGATAGTGAGGGTTGTAGGGACTGGAGGAAGTTACAGAGATAGGGATGGACGGAGGTGCTAGAGGAGGTTGTAGAGATAGGGAGGTTTGTAGGCGCTGGAGGAGTTTACAGAGATGCAGTGGTTATAGGGACTGGAGGAGGTTTCAGAGATAGGTAGGGGTGTTGGGACTGGAGGAGGTTGTACAGATAGGGAGGGTTGTAGGGACTGGAGCAAGTTATAGAGATAGGGAGGGTTGGAGGTGCTGGAGGAGGTTTCAGAGATAGGTAGGGGTGTTGGGTCTGGAGGAGGTTATACAGATAGGGAGGGTTGTAGGGACTGGAGCAAGTTACAGAGATAGGGAGTGTTTGAGGTGCTGGAGGAGGTTACAGAGATAGATAGTGTTGTATGGGCTGGAGGAGGTTACAGAGATTGGGTGGTTATAGGGACTGGAGGAGTTTACAAGAGATAGGGAGGTGTGTTGGGATTGGAGGAGGTTACACAGATAGGGAGGGGTGTAGCGGCTGGAGGAGGATACAGAGATAAGGAGGGCTGTAGGGATTGGACGAGTTTACAGAGATTGGGAAGGTTGTAGGGGCTGGAGGAGGTTACAGAGATAAGGAGGGTTGTAGGGGCTGGAGGAGGTTACAGAGATAGGGAGGGGTGTAGGGGCTGGAGGAGGTTACAGAGATAGAGAGGGGTGTAGCGGTTGGAGGAGGTTAAAGAGATAAGGAGGATTGTAGGGATTGGAGGAGTTTACAGAGATTGGGAAGTTTGTAGGGGCTGGAGGAGTTTACAGAGATAGTGAGGGGTGTTGGGGCTGGAGGAGTTTACAGAGATAGGGAGGGGTGTAAGTGCTGGAGGAGGTTACAGAGATAGGGAGTGTTGTAGGTGCTGGAGGAGGTTACAGAGGGAGGGTTGTAGGTGCTGGAGGAGGTTACAGAGATAGGGAGGGTTGTACAGGGCTGGAGGAGGTTACAGAGATAGGGAGGGTTGTAGGGGCTGGAGGAGGTTACAGAGATAAGGAGGGTTGTAGGGGCTGGAGGAGGTTACAGAGATAGGGAGGTGTGTTGGGACTGGAGGAGGTTACACAGATAGGGAGGGGTGTAGCGGCTGGAGGAGGATACAGAGATAAGGAGGGTTGTAGGGATTGGACGAGTTTACAGAGATTGGGAAGGTTGTAGGGGCTAGAGGAGGTTACAGAGATAAGGAGGGTTGTAGTGGCTGGAGGAGGTTACAGAGATAGGGAGGTGTGTAGGGGCTGGAGGAGGTTACAGAGATAGGGAGGGGTGTAGCGGTTGGAGGAGGTTAAAGAGATAAGGAGGGTTGTAGGGATTGGAGGAGTTTACAGAGATTGGGAAGTTTGTAGGGGCTGGAGGAGTTTACAGAGATAAGGAGGTGTGTTGGGACTGGAGGAGGTTACACAGATAGGGAGGGGTGTAGCGGCTGGAGGAGGTTACAGAGATAGGGAGGGGTGTAGGGGCTTGAGGAGTTTTCAGAGATAGGGAGGGGTGTAGGTGCTGGAGGAGGTTACAGAGATGGGGGGGTTGATAGGAACTGGAGGAGGTTATGGGGATAGGGAGGGGTGTAGGGGTTGAAGGACGTTACAGATATAGGGAGGGGTGTAGGGTTTGGAGGAGTTTACAGAGATAGGGAGGGTTGTACGGGTTGAAGGAGGTTACAGAGTTTGGGGGGGGTCATAGGGACTGGAGGAGGTTCCAGAGATTGGAAGGGATGTAGGGACTGGAGGAAGTTACAGAGATAGGGATGGTTGGAGGTGCTGGAGGAGGTTGTAGAGATAGGGAGGTTTGTAGGCGCTGGAGGAGTTTACAGAGATGCGGTGGTTATAGTGACTGCAGGAGGTTTCAGAGATAGGTAGGGGTGTTGGGACTGGAGGAGGTTATACAAATAGGGAGGGTTGTAGGGACTGGAGCAAGTTACAGAGATAGGGAGGGTTGGAGGTGCTGGAGGAGGTTTCAGAGATAGGTAGGGGTGTTGGGTCTGGAGGAGGTTATACAGATAGGGAGGGTTGTAGGGACTGGAGCAAGTTACAGAGATAGGGAGGGTTTGAGGTGCTGGAGGAGGTTACAGAGATAGATAGTGTTGTATGGGCTGGAGGAGGTTACAGAGATTGGGTGGTTATAGGGACTGGAGGAGGTTACAAGAAATAGGGAGGTGTGTTGGGACTGGAGAAGGTTACACAGATAGGGAGGGGTGTAGCGGCTGGAGGAGGATACAGAGATAAGGAGGGTTGTAGGGATTGGAGGAGTTTACAGAGATTGGGAAGGTTGTAGGGGCTGGAGGAGGTTACAGAGATAGGGAGGGTTATAGGGGTTGGAGGAGGTTACAGAGATAGGGAGGGGTGTAGGGGCTGGAGGAGGTTACAGAGATAGTGAGGGGTGTAGCTTCTGGAGGAGGTTAAAGAGATAGGGAGGGGTGTAGGGGTTGGAGGAGTTTACAGAGATAGGGAGGGGTGTAGGGGCTGGAGCAGTTTACAGAGATAGGGAGGGGTGTAGGTGCTGGAGGAGGTTACACAGATAGAGAGGGGTGTAGGGGCTGGAAGAGTTTTCAGAGATAGGGAGGGGTGTAGCGGCTGGAGGAGGATACAGAGATAAGGAGGGTTGTAGGGATTGGAGGAGTTTACAGAGATTGGGAAGGTTGTAGCGGCTGGAGGAGGTTACAGAGATAGGGAGGGTTGTAGGGGCTGGAGGAGGTTACAGAGATAGGGAGGGGTGTAGGGGCTGGAGGAGGTTACAGAGATAGGGAGGGGTGTAGCGGCTGGAGGAGGTTAAAGAGATAAGGAGGGTTGTAGGGATTGGAGGAGGTTACAGAGATTGGGAGGGGTGCCGTGACTGGAGCAGGTTACACAGATAGGGAGCAGTGTAGGGGCTGGATGAGTTTACAGAGATAGGGAGGGGTGTAGGTGCTGGAGGAGGTTACAGAGATAGGGAGGGGTGTAGGGACTGGAGGAGGTTACAGAGATAGGGAGGGGTTTAGGGACTGGGGGAGGTTATAGAGATAGGGAGGGTTGTACGGGCTGGAGGATGTTACAGAGATGGGGGGGTTATAGGGACTCGAGGAGGTTACAGAGATAGGGAGGGGTACCGTGACTGGAGCAGGTTACACAGATAGGGAGCAGTGTAGGGGCTGGATGAGTTTACAGAGATAGGGAGGGTTGTAGGTGCTGGAGGTAGGTTAAAGAGATTGGGACAGTTGTAGTGGCTGGAGGAGTTTACATATGTAGGGAGGATTGTAAGGACTGGAGGAGATTACAGAGATAGGGAGTGTTGTAGGGACCGCTGGAGGTGACAGAGAGAGGGAGGGTTGTAGGGGCTGGAGGAGTTTACAGAGATAGGGAGGGGTGTAGTTGCTGCAGGTGGTTACAGAGAGAGGGAGGGTTGTAGGGGGCTGGAGGAGGTTACAGAGATAGGGAAGGTTGAAGGGACTGGAGGAGGTTACAGCGATAGGGAGGGGTGTAGGGGCTGGAGGAGGTTACAGAGATGGTGGGGTTATAGGGACTGGAGGGTTACAGAGAGTTACAGAGATAGGGAGGGTTGTAGGGACTGGAGCAAGTTACAGAGATAGGGAGGGTTGGTGGTGCTGGAGGAGGTTTCAGAGATAGGGAGGGGTGTTGGGTCTGGAGGAGGTTATCCAGATAGGGAGGGTTGTAGGGACTGGAGCAAGTTACAGAGATAGGGAGGGTTGGAGGTGCTGGAGGAGGTTACAGAGATAGATAGTGTTGTATGGGCTGGAGGAGGTTACAGAGATTGGGTGGTTATAGGGACTGGAGGAGGTTACAAGAGATAGGGAGGTGTGTTGGGACTGGAGGAGGTTACACAGATAGGGAGGGGTGTAGCGGCAGGAGGATGTTAAAGAGATAAGGAGGGTTGTAGGGATTGGAGGAGTTTACAGAGATTGGGAAGGTTGTAGGAGCTGGAGGAGGTTACAGAGATAGGGAGGGTTGTACGGGCTGGAGGATGTTACAGAGATGGGGGGGTTATAGGGACTGGAGGAGGTTACACAGATAGGGAGGGGTGTAGCGGCTGGAGGAGGTTACAGAGATAGGGAGGGGTGTAGGGGCTTGAGGAGTTTTCAGAGATAGGGAGGGGTGTAGGTGCTGGAGGAGGTTACAGAGATGGGGGGGTTGATAGGAACTGGAGGAGGTTATGGGGATAGGGAGGGGTGTAGGGGTTGAAGGACGTTACAGATATAGCGAGGGGTGTAGGGTTTGGAGGAGTTTACAGAGATAGGGAGGGTTGTACGGGTTGAAGGAGGTTACAGAGTTTGGGGGGGTCATAGGGACTGGAGGAGGTTCCAGAGATTGGAAGGGATGTAGGGACTGGAGGAAGTTACAGAGATAGGGATGGTTGGAGGTGCTGGAGGAGGTTGTAGAGATAGGGAGGTTTGTAGGCGCTGGAGGAGTTTACAGAGATGCGGTGGTTATAGTGACTGCAGGAGGTTTCAGAGATAGGTAGGGGTGTTGGGACTGGAGGAGGTTATACAAATAGGGAGGGTTGTAGGGACTGGAGCAAGTTACAGAGATAGGGAGGGTTGGAGGTGCTGGAGGAGGTTTCAGAGATAGGTAGGGGTGTTGGGTCTGGAGGAGGTTATACAGATAGGGAGGGTTGTAGGGACTGGAGCAAGTTACAGAGATAGGGAGGGTTTGAGGTGCTGGAGGAGGTTACAGAGATAGATAGTGTTGTATGGGCTGGAGGAGGTTACAGAGATTGGGTGGTTATAGGGACTGGAGGAGGTTACAAGAAATAGGGAGGTGTGTTGGGACTGGAGAAGGTTACACAGATAGGGAGGGGTGTAGCGGCTGGAGGAGGATACAGAGATAAGGAGGGTTGTAGGGATTGGAGGAGTTTACAGAGATTGGGAAGGTTGTAGGGGCTGGAGGAGGTTACAGAGATAGGGAGGGTTATAGGGGTTGGAGGAGGTTACAGAAATAGGGAGGGGTGTAGGGGCTGGAGGAGGTTACAGAGATAGTGAGGGGTGTAGCTTCTGGAGGAGGTTAAAGAGATAGGGAGGGGTGTAGGGGTTGGAGGAGTTTACAGAGATAGGGAGGGGTGTAGGGGCTGGAGCAGTTTACAGAGATAGGGAGGGGTGTAGGTGCTGGAGGAGGTTACACAGATAGAGAGGGGTGTAGGGGCTGGAAGAGTTTACAGAGATAGGGGGGGTTGTAGGGGCTGGAGGAGGTTACAGAGATAGTGAGGGGTGTAGCGGCTGGAGGAGGTTACAGAGATAGGGAGGGGTGTAGGGGTTGGAGGAGTTTACAGAGATAGGGAGGGGTGTAGGGGCTGGAGCAGTTTACAGAGATAGGGAGGGGTGTAGGTGCTGGAGGAGGTTACACAGATAGAGAGGGGTGTAGGGGCTGGAAGAGTTTTCAGAGATAGGGAGGGGTGTAGCGGCTGGAGGAGGATACAGAGATAAGGAGGGTTGTAGGGATTGGAGGAGTTTACAGAGATTGGGAAGGTTGTAGCGGCTGGAGGAGGTTACAGAGATAGGGAGGGTTGTAGGGGCTGGAGGAGGTTACAGAGATAGGGAGGGGTGTAGGGGCTGGAGGAGGTTACAGAGATAGGGAGGGGTGTAGCGGCTGGAGGAGGTTAAAGAGATAAGGAGGGTTGTAGGGATTGGAGGAGGTTACAGAGATTGGGAGGGGTGCCGTGACTGGAGCAGGTTACACAGATAGGGAGCAGTGTAGGGGCTGGATGAGTTTACAGAGATAGGGAGGGGTGTAGGTGCTGGAGGAGGTTACAGAGATAGGGAGGGGTGTAGGGACTGGAGGAGGTTACAGAGATAGGGAGGGGTTTAGGGACTGGGGGAGGTTACAGAGATAGGGAGGGTTGTACGGGCTGGAGGATGTTACAGAGATGGGGGGGTTATAGGGACTCGAGGAGGTTACATAGATAGGGAGGGGTACCGTGACTGGAGCAGGTTACACAGATAGGGAGCAGTGTAGGGGCTGGATGAGTTTACAGAGATAGGGAGGGTTGTAGGTGCTGGAGGTAGGTTAAAGAGATTGGGACAGTTGTAGTGGCTGGAGGAGTTTACATATGTAGGGAGGATTGTAAGGACTGGAGGAGATTACAGAGATAGGGAGTGTTGTAGGGACCGCTGGAGGTGACAGAGAGAGGGAGGGTTGTAGGGGCTGGAGGAGTTCACAGAGATAGGGAGGGGTGTAGTTGCTGCAGGTGGTTACAGAGAGAGGGAGGGTTGTAGGGGGCTGGAGGAGGTTACAGAGATAGGGAGGGTTGAAGGGGCTGGAGGAGGTTACATAGATGGTGGGGTTATAGGGACTGGAGGGTTACAGAGAGTTACAGAGATAGGGAGGGTTGGTGGTGCTGGAGGAGGTTTCAGAGATAGGGAGGGGTGTTGGGTCTGGAGGAGGTTATCCAGATAGGGAGGGTTGTAGGGACTGGAGCAAGTTACAGAGATAGGGAGGGTTGGAGGTGCTGGAGGAGGTTACAGAGATAGATAGTGTTGTATGGGCTGGAGGAGGTTACAGAGATTGGGTGGTTATAGGGACTGGAGGAGGTTACAAGAGATAGGGAGGTGTGTTGGGACTGGAGGAGGTTACACAGATAGGGAGGGGTGTAGCGGCTGGAGGATGTTAAAGAGATAAGGAGGGTTGTAGGGATTGGAGGAGTTTACAGAGATTGGGAAGGTTGTAGGGGCTGGAGGAGGTTACAGAGATAGGGAGGGGTGTAGGGGCTGGAGGAGGTTACAGAGATAGGGAGGGGTGTAGGGGCTGGAGGAGTTTACAGAGATAGGGAGGGGTGCAGGAGGAGGTTACAGAGATAGAGAGGGTTGTACGAGCTGCAGGAGTTTACAGAGATGGTGGGTTTACAGGGACTGGGTGGAGGTTACAGAGATAGGGAGGGGTGTAGGTGCTGGAGGTAGGTTAAAGAGAGTGGGACAGTAGTAGTGGCTGGAGGAGTTTACATATGTAGAGAGAATTGTAAGGACTGGAGGAGATTACAGAGATAGGGAGTGTTGTAGGGACCGCTGGAGGTTACAGAGAGAGGGAGGGTTGTAGGGGGCTGGAGGAGGTTACAGAGATAGGGAGGGTTGAAGGGACTGGAGGAGGTTACAGCGATAGGGAGGGGTGTAGGGGCTGGAGGAGGTTACAGAGATGGTGGGGTTATAGGGACTGGAGGATGCAACAGAGAGATGGAGGGGTGTAGGGACTGCAGGATCTTACAGAGATAGGGAGGGTTAAAGGGACTGGAGGAGGTAACAGAGATAGGGAGGGGTGTAGTGGCTGGAGAGGTTAATCAGATAGGCAGTGTTGTAGGGGCTGGAGGAGGTTACAGAGATGTTGGGTGATAGGGACTGGAGGAGTTTACAGGGATAGGGAGGGTTGTAGGGGCTGGAGGAGGTTACAGAGATAGGGAGGGTTGAAGGGGCTGGAGGAGTTTACAGAGATGGGGAGTGTTGTACTTGCTGGAGGAGGTTACCTAAATAGGGAGGGTTGTAGGGGGCTGGAGGAGGTTTCAGAGATAGGGAGGGGTGTAGATGCTGCAGGAGCTTACAGAGATAGGTGGTGTTGTAGGGGCTGGAGGAGGTTACAGAGATAGGGACGGGCGTAGGGTCTGGAGGAGGCTACAGAGATAGGGAGGGGTGTAGGGGCTGGAGGAGTTTACAGAGATAGGGCGGGGTGTAGGTGCTGGAGGAGGTTACAGAGATGGGGGGTTGATAAGAACTGGAGGAGGTTATGGGGATAGGGAATGGTGTAGGGGTTGGAGGAGGTTACAGATCTCGGGAGGGGTGTAGGGTTTGGAGGAGTTTACAGAGATAGGGAGGGGTGTAGGGGTTGGAGGAGGTTTCAGAGATAGGGAGGGGTGTAGTGGCTGCAGGAGGTTACCAAGATAGGGAGGGTTGTAGGGGGCTGGAGGAGTTTACAGAGATAGGGAGGGTAGTACGGGCTGGAGGAGTTTACAGAGATAGGGAGTGTTGCAGGTGCTGGAGGAGGTTACAGAGATAAGGAGGGTTGTAGGGACAGGAGGAAGTTACAGAGATAGGGATGGTTGGTGTTGCTGGAGGTGGTTACAGAGATAGAGAGGGTTGTAGGGGCTGGAGGAGGTTACCTAGATAGGGAGGGTTGTAGGGGGCTGGATGAGGTTACAGAGATAGGGAGGGTAGTACGGGTTGAAGGAGGTTACGGAGATAGGGAGGGTTGAAGGGACTGGAGGAGGTTACAGAGATAAGGAGGGGTTTAGGTGCTGCAGGAGCTTACAGAGAGATGGAGGGTTATAGGGGCTGGAGGAGGTTACAGAGATAGGGAGTGTTGTACAGGTTGAAGGAGGTTACAGAGATAGGGAGCGGTGTAGTTGCTGAAGGTGGTTACAGAGAGAGGGAGGGTTGTAGGGGGCTGGAGGAGGCAACAGAGAGATGGAGGGTTCTAGGGGCTGGAGGAGGTTACAGAGATAGGGAGGGTTGAAGGGACTGGAGGAGGTTACAGATTTGGGGAGGGTTGTAGTGACTGAAGGAATTTTCAGAGATAGTGAGGGTTGTAGGGACTGGAGGAAGTTACAGAGATAGGGATGGACGGAGGTGCTGGAGGAGGTTGTAGAGATAGGGAGGTTTGTAGGCGCTGGAGGAGTTTACAGAGATGCAGTAGTTATAGGGACTGGAGGAGGTTTCAGAGATAGGTAGGGGTGTTGGGACTGGAGGAGGTTGTACAGATAGGGAGGGTTGTAGGGACTGGAGCAAGTTATAGAGATAGGGAGGGTTGGAGGTGCTGGAGGAGGTTTCAGAGATAGGTAGGGGTGTTGGGTCTGGAGGAGGTTATACAGATAGGGAGGGTTGTAGGGACTGGAGCAAGTTACAGAGATAGGGAGTGTTTGAGGTGTTGGAGGAGGTTACAGAGATAGATAGTGTTGTATGGGCTGGAGGAGGTTACAGAGATTGGGTGGTTATAGGGACTGGAGGAGTTTACAAGAGATAGGGAGGTGTGTTGGGATTGGAGGACGTTACACAGATAGGGAGGGGTGTAGCGGCTGGAGGAGGATACAGAGATAAGGAGGGCTGTAGGGATTGGAGGAGTTTACAGAGATTGGGAAGGTTGTAGGGGCTGGAGGAGGTTACAGAGATAAGGAGGGTTGTAGGGGCTGGAGGAGGTTACAGAGATAGGGAGGGGTGTAGGGGCTGGAGGAGGTTACAGAGATAGAGAGGGGTGTAGCGGTTGGAGGAGGTTAAAGAGATAAGGAGGATTGTAGGGATTGGAGGAGTTTACAGAGATTGGGAAGTTTGTAGGGGCTGGAGGAGTTTACAGAGATAGGGAGGGGTGTTGGGGCTGGAGGAGTTTACAGAGATAGGGAGGGGTGTAAGGGCTGGAGGAGGTTACAGAGATAGGGAGTGTTGTAGGTGCTGGAGGAGGTTACAGAGGGAGGGTTGTAGGTGCTGGAGGAGGTTACAGAGATAGGGAGGGTTGTACAGGGCTGGAGGAGGTTACAGAGATAGGGAGGGTTTTAGGGGCTGGAGGAGGTTACAGAGATAAGGAGGGTTGTAGGGGCTGGAGGAGGTTACAGAGATAGGGCGGTGTGTTGGGACTGGAGGAGGTTACACAGATAGGGAGGGGTGTAGCGGCAGGAGGAGGATATAGAGATAAGGAGGGTTGTAGGGATTGGACGAGTTTACAGAGATTGGGAAGGTTGTAGGGGCTAGAGGAGGTTACAGAGATAAGGAGGGTTGTAGTGGCTGGAGGAGGTTACAGAGATAGGGAGGTGTGTAGGGGCTGGAGGAGGTTACAGAGATAGGGAGGGGTGTAGCGGTTGGAGGAGGTTAAAGAGATAAGGAGGGTTGTAGGGATTGGAGGAGTTTACAGAGATTGGGAAGTTTGTAGGGGCTGGAGGAGTTTACAGAGATATGGAGGTGTGTTGGGACTGGAGGAGGTTACACAGATAGGGAGGGGTGTAGCGGCTGGAGGAGGTTACAGAGATAGGGAGGGGTGTAGGGGCTTGAGGAGTTTTCAGAGATAGGGAGGGGTGTAGGTGCTGGAGGAGGTTACAGAGATGGGGGGGTTGATAGGAACTGGAGGAGGTTATGGGGATAGGGAGGGGTGTAGGGGTTGAAGGACGTTACAGATATAGGGAGGGGTGTAGGGTTTGGAGGAGTTTACAGAGATAGGGAGGGTTGTACGGGTTGAAGGAGGTTACAGAGTTTGGGGGGGTCATAGGGACTGGAGGAGGTTCCAGAGATTGGAAGGGATGTAGGGACTGGAGGAAGTTACAGAGATAGGGATGGTTGGAGGTGCTGGAGGAGGTTGTAGAGATAGGGAGGTTTGTAGGCGCTGGAGGAGTTTACAGAGATGCGGTGAGTATAGTGACTGGAGGAGGTTTCAGAGATAGATAGGGGTGTTGGGACTGGAGGAGGTTATACAAATAGGGAGGGTTGTAGGGACTGGAGCAAGTTACAGAGATAGGGAGGGTTGGAGGTGCTGGAGGAGGTTTCAGAGATAGGTAGGGGTGTTGGGTCTGGAGGAGGTTATACAGATAGGGAGGGTTGTAGGGACTGGAGCAAGTTACAGAGATAGGGAGGGTTTGAGGTGCTGGAGGAGGTTACAGAGATAGATAGTGTTGTATGGGCTGGAGGAGGTTACAGAGATTGGGTGGTTATAGGGACTGGAGGAGGTTACAAGAAATAGGGAGGTGTGTTGGGACTGGAGAAGGTTACACAGATAGGGAGGGGTGTAGCGGCTGGAGGAGGATACAGAGATAAGGAGGGTTGTAGGGATTGGAGGAGTTTACAGAGATTGGGAAGGTTGTAGGGGCTGGAGGAGGTTACAGAGATAGGGAGGGTTGTAGGGGTTGGAGGAGGTTACAGAGATAGGGAGGGGTGTAGGGGCTGGAGGAGGTTACAGAGATAGTGAGGGGTGTAGCGGCTGGAGGAGGTTAAAGAGATAGGGAGGAGTGTAGGGGTTGGAGGAGTTTACAGAGATAGGGAGGGGTGTAGGGGCTGGAGCAGTTTACAGAGATAGGGAGGGGTGTAGGTGCTGGAGGAGGTTACACAGATAGAGAGGGGTGTAGGGGCTGGAAGAGTTTACAGAGATAGGGAGGGGTGTAGCGGCTGGAGGAGGATACAGAGATAAGGAGGGTTGTAGGGATTGGAGGAGTTTACAGAGATTGGGAAGGTTGTAGCGGCTGGAGGAGGTTACAGAGATAGGGAGGGTTGTAGGGGCTGGAGGAGGTTACAGAGATAGGGAGGGGTGTAGGGGCTGGAGGAGGTTACAGAGATAGGGAGGGGTGTAGCGGCTGGAGGAGGTTAAAGAGATAAGGAGGGTTGTAGGGATTGGAGGAGGTTACAGAGATTGGGAGGGGTGCCGTGACTGGAGCAGGTTACACAGATAGGGAGCAGTGTAGGGGCTGGATGAGTTTACAGAGATAGGGAGGGGTGTAGGTGCTGGAGGAGGTTACAGAGATAGGGAGGGGTGTAGGGACTGGAGGAGGTTACAGAGATAGGGAGGGGTTTAGGGACTGGGGGAGGTTACAGAGATAGGGAGGGTTGTACGGGCTGGAGGATGTTACAGAGATGGGGGGGTTATAGGGACTCGAGGAGGTTACAGAGATAGGGAGGGGTACCGTGACTGGTGCAGGTTACACAGATAGGGAGCAGTGTAGGGGCTGGATGAGTTTACAGAGATAGGGAGGGTTGTAGGTGCTGGAGGTAGGTTGAAGAGATTGGGACAGTTGTAGTGGCTGGAGGAGTTTACATATGTAGGGAGGATTGTAAGGACTGGAGGAGATTACAGAGATAGGGAGTGTTGTAGGGACCGCTGGAGGTGACAGAGAGAGGGAAGGTTGTAGGGGCTGGAGGAGTTTACAGAGATAGGGAGGGGTGTAGTTGCTGCAGGTGGTTACAGAGAGAGGGAGGGTTGTAGGGGGCTGGAGGAGGTTACAGAGATAGGGAGGGTTGAAGGGACTGGAGGAGGTTACAGCGATAGGGAGGGGTGTAGGGGCTGGAGGAGGTTACAGAGATGGTGGGGTTATAGGGACTGGAGGGTTACAGAGAGTTACAGAGATAGGGAGGGTTGGTGGTGCTGGAGGAGGTTTCAGAGATAGGTAGGGGTGTTGGGACTGGAGGAGGTTATACAAAAGGGAGGGTTGTAGGGACTGGAGCAAGTTACAGAGATAGGGAGGGTTGGAGGTGCTGGAGGAGGTTTCAGAGATAGGTAGGGGTGTTGGGTCTGGAGGAGGTTATCCAGATAGGGAGGGTTGTAGGGACTGGAGCAAGTTACAGAGATAGGGAGGGTTGGAGGTGCTGGAGGAGGTTACAGAGATAGATAGTGTTGTATGGGCTGGAGGAGGTTACAGAGATTGGGTGGTTATAGGGACTGGAGGAGGTTACAAGAGATAGGGAGGTGTGTTGGGACTGGAGGAGGTTACACAGATAGGGAGGGGTGTAGCGGCAGGAGGATGTTAAAGAGATAAGGAGGGTTGTAGGGATTGGAGGAGTTTACAGAGATTGGGAAGGTTGTAGGGGCTGGAGGAGGTTACAGAGATAGGGAGGGGTGTAGGGGCTGGAGGAGGTTACAGAGATAGGGAGGGGTGTAGGGGCTGGAGGAGTTTACAGAGATAGGGAGGGGTGCAGGAGGAGGTTACAGAGATAGAGAGGGTTGTACGAGCTGCAGGAGTTTACAGAGATGGTGGGTTTACAGGGACTGGGTGGAGGTTACAGAGATAGGGAGGGGTGTAGGTGCTGGAGGTAGGTTAAAGAGAGTGGGACAGTAGTAGTGGCTGGAGGAGTTTACATATGTAGAGAGAATTGTAAGGACTGGAGGAGATTACAGAGATAGGGAGTGTTGTAGGGACCGCTGGAGGTTACAGAGAGAGGGAGTGTTGTAGGGGGCTGGAGGAGGTTACAGAGATAGGGAGGGTTGAAGGGACTGGAGGAGGTTACAGCGATAGGGAGGGGTGTAGGGGCTGGAGGAGGTTACAGAGATGGTGGGGTTATAGGGACTGGAGGATGCAACAGAGAGATGGAGGGGTGTAGGGACTGCAGGATCTTACAGAGATAGGGAGGGTTAAAGGGACTGGAGGAGGTAACAGAGATAGGGAGGGGTGTAGTGGCTGGAGAGGTTAATCAGATAGGCAGTGTTGTAGGGGCTGGAGGAGGTTACAGAGATGTTGGGTGATAGGGACTGGAGGAGTTTACAGGGATAGGGAGGGTTGTAGGGGCTGGAGGAGGTTACAGAGATAGGGAGGGTTGAAGGGGCTGGAGGAGTTTACAGAGATAGGGAGGGTTGTAGTTGCTGGAGGAGGTTACCTAAATAGGGAGGGTTGTAGGGGGCTGGAGGAGGTTTCAGAGATAGGGAGGGGTGTAGATGCTGCAGGAGCTTACAGAGATAGGTGGTGTTGTAGGGGCTGGAGGAGGTTACAGAGATAGGGACGGGCGTAGGGTCTGGAGGAGGCTACAGAGATAGGGAGGGGTGTAGGGGCTGGAGGAGTTTACAGAGATAGGGCGGGGTGTAGGTGCTGGAGGAGGTTACAGAGATGGGGGGTTGATAAGAACTGGAGGAGGTTATGGGGATAGGGAGGGGTGTTGGGGTTGGAGGAGGTTACAGATATAGGGAGGGGTGTAGGGTTTGGAGGAGTTTACAGAGATAGGGAGGGGTGTAGGGGTTGGAGGAGGTTTCAGAGATAGGGAGGGGTGTAGTGGCTGCAGGAGGTTACCAAGATAGGGAGGGTTGTAGGGGGCTGGAGGAGTTTACAGAGATAGGGAGGGTAGTACGGGCTGGAGGAGTTTACAGAGATAGGGAGTGTTGCAGGTGCTGGAGGAGGTTACAGAGATAAGGAGGGTTGTAGGGACAGGAGGAAGTTACAGAGATAGGGATGGTTGGTGTTGCTGGAGGTGGTTACAGAGATAGAGAGGGTTGTAGGGGCTGGAGGAGGTTACCTAGATAGGGAGGGTTGTAGGGGGCTGGATGAGGTTACAGAGATAGGGAGGGTAGTACGGGTTGAAGGAGGTTACGGAGATAGGGAGGGTTGAAGGGACTGGAGGAGGTTACAGAGATAAGGAGGGGTTTAGGTGCTGCAGGAGCTTACAGAGAGATGGAGGGTTATAGGGGCTGGAGGAGGTTACAGAGATAGGGAGTGTTGTACAGGTTGAAGGAGGTTACAGAGATAGGGAGCGGTGTAGTTGCTGAAGGTGGTTACAGAGAGAGGGAGGGTTGTAGGGGGCTGGAGGAGGCAACAGAGAGATGGAGGGGTGTAGGGACTGCAGGATCTTACAGAGATAGGGAGGGTTGAAGGGACTGGAGGAGGTAACAGAGATACGGAGGGTTGTAGGGGCTGGAGGAGGTTACAGATTTGGGGAGGGTTGTAGTGACTGAAGGAATTTTCAGAGATAGTGAGGGTTGTAGGGACTGGAGGAAGTTACAGAGATAGGGATGGACGGAGGTGCTGGAGGAGGTTGTAGAGATAGGGAGGTTTGTAGGCGCTGGAGGAGTTTACAGAGATGCAGTGGTTATAGGGACTGGAGGAGGTTTCAGAGATAGGTAGGGGTGTTGGGACTGGAGGAGGTTGTACAGATAGGGAGGGTTGTAGGGACTGGAGCAAGTTATAGAGATAGGGAGGGTTGGAGGTGCTGGAGGAGGTTTCAGAGATAGGTAGGGATGTTGGGTCTGGAGGAGGTTATACAGATAGGGAGGGTTGTAGGGACTGGAGCAAGTTACAGAGATAGGGAGGGTTGGAGGTGCTGGAGGAGGTTACAGAGATAGATAGTGTTGTATGGGCTGGAGGAGGTTACACAGATTGGGTGGTTATAGGGACTGGAGAAGGTTACAAGAGATAGGGAGGTGTGTTGGGACTGGAGGAGGTTACACAGATAGGGAGGGGTGTAGCGGCAGGAGGAGGTTAAAGAGATAAGGAGGGTTGTAGGGATTGGACGAGTTTACAGAGATTGGGAAGGTTGTAGGGGCTGGAGGAGGTTACAGAGATAGGGAGGGGTGTAGGGGCTGGAGGAGGTTACAGAGATAGGGAGGGGTGTAGGGGCTGGAGGAGTTTACAGAGATAGGGAGGGGTGTAGGTGCTGGAGGAGGTTACAGAGATGGGGGGGTGATAGGAACTGGAGAAGGTTATGGGGATAGGGAGGGGTGAAGGGGTTGGAGGACGTTACGGGTTGTACGGGTTGAGGGAGGTTACAGAGATGGGGGTGTTATAGGGATTGGAGGAGGTTACAGAGATAGGGCGGGGTGTAGGGACTGGAGGAGGTTACAGAGATAGGGAGGGTTGTAGGTGCTGGAGGAGGTTACAGAGATCGGGAGGGTTATACGGGCTGGAGGAGTTTACACAGATAGGGAGGTGTGTAGGGGCTGGAGGAGTTTACAGAGATAGGGACGATTGTAGGTGCTGGAGGAGGTTACAGAGATAGGGAGTGTTGTAGGTGCTGGAGGAGGTTACAGAGGGAGGGTTGTAGGTGCTGGAGGAGGTTACAGAGATAGGGAGGGTTGTACGGGGCTGGAGGAGTTTACAGAGATAGGGAGGGTTGTAGGGGCTGGAGGAGGTTACAGAGATAGGGAGGGTGTAGGGCCTTGAGGAGTTTACAGAGATAGGGAGGGGTGTAGGTTTTGGAGGAGGTTACAGAGATGGGGGTGTGATAGGAACTGGAGGAGGTTATGGGGATAGGGAGGGATGTAGGGGTTGGAGGACGTTACAGATATAGGGAGGGGTGTAGGGTTTGGAGGAGTTTACGGAGATAGGGAGGGGTGTAGGGGTTGGAGGAGGTTACAGAGATAGGGAGGGGCGTAGTGGCTGCAGGAGGTTACTAAGATAGGGAGGGTTGTAGGGGCTGGAGGATGTTACAGAGATGGGGAGTGTTGTCGGTGCTGGAGGAGATTACAGAGAAAGGGAGCATTGTAGGGGCTGGAGGAGTTTACAGAGATAGGGACTGTTGTACGGGTTGAGGGAGGTTACAGAGATGGGGGTGTTATATGGATTGGAGGAGGTTACAGAGATAGGGCGGGGTGTAGGGACTGGAGGAGGTTACAGAGATAGGGAGGGTTGTAGGTGCTGGAGGAGGTTACAGAGATCGGGAGGGTTATACGGGCTGGAGGAGTTTACACAGATAGGGAGGTGTGTAGGGGCTGGAGGAGTTTACAGAGATAGGGACGATTGTAGGTGCTGGAGGAGGTTACAGAGATAGGGAGTGTTGTAGGTGCTGGAGGAGGTTACAGAGGGAGGTTTGTAGGTGCTGGAGGAGGTTACAGAGATAGGGAGGGTTGTACGGGGCTGGAGGAGGTTACAGAGATAGGGAGGGTTGTAGGGGCTGGAGGAGGTTACAGAGATAGGGAGGGTTGTAGGGGCTGGAGGAGGTTACAGAGATAGGGAGGGGTGTAGGGGTTGGAGGTGGTAACAGGGATAGGGAGGGGTGTAGGGGCTGGAGGACGTTACAGAGATAGGGAGGGGTGTAAAGGCTGGAGGAGGTTACAGAGATAGGGAGGGGTGTAGGTGCTGGAGGAGTTTACAGAGATAGGGAGGGGTGTAGGTGCTGGAGGAGGTTACAGAGATGGGGGGGTGATAGGAACTGGAGGAGGTTATCGGGATAGGGAGGGGTGTAGGTGTTGGAGGACTTTACAGATATAGGGAGGGGTGTAGGGTTTGGTGGAGTTTACAGAGATAGGGAGGGGTGTAGGGGTTGGAGGAGGTTACAGAGATAGGGAGGGTAGTACGGGCTGGAGGAGTTTACAGAGATAGGGAGTGTTGCAGGTGCTGGAGGAGGTTACAGAGATAAGGAGGGTTGTAGGGACAAGAGGAAGTTACAGAGATAGGGATGGTTGGTGTTGCTGGAGGTGGTTACAGAGATAGAGAGGGTTGTAGGGGCTGGAGGAGGTTACCTAGATAGGGAGGGTTGTAGGGGGCTGGATGAGGTTACAGAGATAGGGAGGGTAGTACGGGTTGAAGGAGGTTACGGAGATAGGGAGGGTTGAAGGGACTGGAGGAGGTTACAGAGATAAGGAGGGGTTTAGGTGCTGCAGGAGCTTACAGAGAGATGGAGGGTTATAGGGGCTGGAGGAGGTTACAGAGATAGGGAGTGTTGTACAGGTTGAAGGAGGTTACAGAGATAGGGAGCGGTGTAGTTGCTGAAGGTGGTTACAGAGAGAGGGAGGGTTGTAGGGGGCTGGAGGAGGCAACAGAGAGATGGAGGGGTGTAGGGACTGCAGGATCTTACAGAGATAGGGAGCGTTGAAGGGATTGGAGGAGGTTACAGAGATTGGGAGGGGTGCCGTGACTGGAGCAGGTTACACAGATAGGGAGCAGTGTAGGGGCTGGATGAGTTTACAGAGATAGGGAGGGGTGTAGGTGCTGGAGGAGGTTACAGAGATAGGGAGGGGTGTAGGGACTGGAGGAGGTTACAGAGATAGGGAGGGGTTTAGGGACTGGGGGAGGTTACAGAGATAGGGAGGGTTGTACGGGCTGGAGGATGTTACAGAGATGGGGGGGTTATAGGGACTCGAGGAGGTTACAGAGATAGGGAGGGGTACCGTGACTGGAGCAGGTTACACAGATAGGGAGCAGTGTAGGGGCTGGATGAGTTTACAGAGATAGGGAGGGTTGTAGGTGCTGGAGGTAGGTTGAAGAGATTGGGACAGTTGTAGTGGCTGGAGGAGTTTACATATGTAGGGAGGATTGTAAGGACTGGAGGAGATTACAGAGATAGGGAGTGTTGTAGGGACCGCTGGAGGTGACAGAGAGAGGGAGGGTTGTAGGGGCTGGAGGAGTTTACAGAGATAGGGAGGGGTGTAGTTGCTGCAGGTGGTTACAGAGAGAGGGAGGGTTGTAGGGGGCTGGAGGAGGTTACAGAGATAGGGAGGGTTGAAGGGACTGGAGGAGGTTACAGCGATAGGGAGGGGTGTAGGGGCTGGAGGAGGTTACAGAGATGGTGGGGTTATAGGGACTGGAGGGTTACAGAGAGTTACAGAGATAGGGAGGGTTGGTGGTGCTGGAGGAGGTTTCAGAGATAGGGAGGGGTGTTGGGTCTGGAGGAGGTTATCCAGATAGGGAGGGTTGTAGGGACTGGAGCAAGTTACAGAGATAGGGAGGGTTGGAGGTGCTGGAGGAGGTTACAGAGATAGATAGTGTTGTATGGGCTGGAGGAGGTTACAGAGATTGGGTGGTTATAGGGACTGGAGGAGGTTACAAGAGATAGGGAGGTGTGTTGGGACTGGAGGAGGTTACACAGATAGGGAGGGGTGTAGCGGCTGGAGGATGTTAAAGAGATAAGGAGGGTTGTAGGGATTGGAGGAGTTTACAGAGATTGGGAAGGTTGTAGGGGCTGGAGGAGGTTACAGAGATAGGGAGGGGTGTAGGGGCTGGAGGAGGTTACAGAGATAGGGAGGGGTGTAGGGGCTGGAGGAGTTTACAGAGATAGGGAGGGGTGCAGGAGGAGGTTACAGAGATAGAGAGGGTTGTACGAGCTGCAGGAGTTTACAGAGATGGTGGGTTTACAGGGACTGGGTGGAGGTTACAGAGATAGGGAGGGGTGTAGGTGCTGGAGGTAGGTTAAAGAGAGTGGGACAGTAGTAGTGGCTGGAGGAGTTTACATATGTAGAGAGAATTGTAAGGACTGGAGGAGATTACAGAGATAGGGAGTGTTGTAGGGACCGCTGGAGGTTACAGAGAGAGGGAGTGTTGTAGGGGGCTGGAGGAGGTTACAGAGATAGGGAGGGTTGAAGGGACTGGAGGAGGTTACAGCGATAGGGAGGGGTGTAGGGGCTGGAGGAGGTTACAGAGATGGTGGGGTTATAGGGACTGGAGGATGCAACAGAGAGATGGAGGGGTGTAGGGACTGCAGGATCTTACAGAGATAGGGAGGGTTAAAGGGACTGGAGGAGGTAACAGAGATAGGGAGGGGTGTAGTGGCTGGAGAGGTTAATCAGATAGGCAGTGTTGTAGGGGCTGGAGGAGGTTACAGAGATGTTGGGTGATAGGGACTGGAGGAGTTTACAGGGATAGGGAGGGTTGTAGGGGCTGGAGGAGGTTACAGAGATAGGGAGTGTTGAAGGGGCTGGAGGAGTTTACAGAGATGGGGAGTGTTGTAGTTGCTGGAGGAGGTTACCTAAATAGGGAGGGTTGTAGGGGGCTGGAGGAGGTTTCAGAGATAGGGAGGGGTGTAGATGCTGCAGGAGCTTACAGAGATAGGTGGTGTTGTAGGGGCTGGAGGAGGTTACAGAGATAGGGACGGGCGTAGGGTCTGGAGGAGGCTACAGAGATAGGGAGGGGTGTAGGGGCTGGAGGAGTTTACAGAGATAGGGCGGGGTGTAGGTGCTGGAGGAGGTTACAGAGATGGGGGGTTGATAAGAACTGGAGGAGGTTATGGGGATAGGGAGGGGTGTTGGGGTTGGAGGAGGTTACAGATATAGGGAGGGGTGTAGGGTTTGGAGGAGTTTACAGAGATAGGGAGGGGTGTAGGGGTTGGAGGAGGTTTCAGAGATAGGGAGGGGTGTAGTGGCTGCAGGAGGTTACCAAGATAGGGAGGGTTGTAGGGGGCTGGAGGAGTTTACAGAGATAGGGAGGGTAGTACGGGCTGGAGGAGTTTACAGAGATAGGGAGTGTTGCAGGTGCTGGAGGAGGTTACAGAGATAAGGAGGGTTGTAGGGACAGGAGGAAGTTACAGAGATAGGGATGGTTGGTGTTGCTGGAGGTGGTTACAGAGATAGGGAGGGTTGAAGGGACTGGAGGAGGTTACAGAGATAAGGAGGGGTTTAGGTGCTGCAGGAGCTTACAGAGAGATGGAGGGTTATAGGGGCTGGAGGAGGTTACAGAGATAGGGAGTGTTGTACAGGTTGAAGGAGGTTACAGAGATAGGGAGCGGTGTAGTTGCTGAAGGTGGTTACAGAGAGAGGGAGGGTTGTAGGGGGCTGGAGGAGGCAACAGAGAGATGGAGGGGTGTAGGGACTGCAGGATCTTACAGAGATAGGGAGGGTTGAAGGGACTGGAGGAGGTAACAGAGATACGGAGGGTTGTAGGGGCTGGAGGAGGTTACAGATTTGGGGAGGGTTGTAGTGACTGAAGGAATTTTCAGAGATAGTGAGGGTTGTAGGGACTGGAGGAAGTTACAGAGATAGGGAGGGTTGTAGGGGCTGGAGGAGGTTACAGAGATAGGGAGGGGTGTAGGGGTTGGAGGTGGTAACAGGGATAGGGAGGGGTGTAGGGGCTGGAGGAGGTTACAGAGATAGGGAGGGGTGTAGGGGCTGGAGGAGGTTACAGAGATAGGGAGGGGTGTAGGTGCTGGAGGAGTTTACAGAGATAGGGAGGGGTGTAGGTGCTGGAGGAGGTTACAGAGATGGGGGGGTGATAGGAACTGGAGGAGGTTATCGGGATAGGGAGGGGTGTAGGTGTTGGAGGACTTTACAGATATAGGGAGGGGTGTAGGGTTTGGTGGAGTTTACAGAGATAGGGAGGGGTGTAGGGGTTGGAGGAGGTTACAGAGATAGGGAGGGGTGTAGGGGTTGGAGGAGGTTACAGAGATAGGGATTGTTGTTTTGGCCGAAGGAGGTTACCAAGATAGGGAGGGTTGTAGGGGCTGGAGAATGTTACAGAGATGGGGAGTGTTGTCGGTGCAGGAGGAGATTACAGAGAAAGGGAGCATTGTAGGGTCTGGAGGAGTTTACAGAGATAGGGACTGTTGTACGGGTTGAGGGAGGTTACAGAGATGGGGGTGTTATAGGGATTGAAGGAGGTTACAGAGATAGGGCGGGGTGTAGGGACTGGAGGAGGTCACAGAGATAGGGAGGGTTGTAGGTGCTGGAGGAGGTTACAGAGATCGGGAGGGTTATACGGGCTGGAGGAGTTTACACAGATAGGGACGATTGTAGGTGCTGGAGGAGGTTACAGAGATAGGGAGTGTTGTAGCTGCTGGAGGAGGTTACAGAGGGAGGGTTGTAGGTGCTGGAGGAGGTTACAGAGATAGGGAGGGTTGTACGGGGCTGGAGGAGGTTACAGAGATAGGGAGGGTTGTAGGGGCTGGAGGAGGTTACAGAGAGAGGGAGGGGTGTAGGGGCTGGATGTAGGTTAAAGAGATAGGGAGGGTTGTAGGGGCTGGAGGAGGTTACAGATTTGGGGAGGGTTGTAGTGACTGAAGGAATTTTCAGAGACAGTGAGGGTTGTAGGGACTGGAGGAAGTTACAGAGATAGGGATGTTTGGAGGTGCTGGAGGAGGTTGTAGAGATAGGGAGGTTTGTAGGCGCTGGAGGAGTTTACAGAGATGCGGTGGTTATAGGGACTGGAGGAGGTTTCAGAGATAGGTAGGGGTGTTGGGTCTGGAGGAGGTTATACAGATAGGGAGGGTTGTAGGGACTGGAGCAAGTTACAGAGATAGGGAGGGTTGGAGGTGCTGGAGGAGGTTACAGAGATAGGGAGGTTATAGGGACTGGAGGAGGTTACAAGAGATAGGGAGGTGTGTTGGGACTGGAGGAGGTTACACAGATAGGGAGGGGTGTAGCGGCTGGAGGAGGTTAAAGAGATAAGGAGGGTTGTAGGGATTGGAGGAGTTTACAGAGATTGGGAAGATTGTAGGGGCTGGAGGAGGTTACAGAGATAGGGAGGGGTGTAGGGGCTGGAGGAGTTTTCAGAGATAGGGAGGGGTGTAGGTGCTGGAGGAGGTTACAGAGATGGGGGGGTGATAGGAACTGGAGGAGGTTATGGGTATAGGGAGGGGTGTAGGGGTTGGAGGACGTTACAGATATAGGGAGGGGTGTAGGGTTTGGAGGAGTTTACAGAGATAGGTAGGGGTGTAGGGGTTGGAGGAGGTTACAGAGATAGGGAGGGGTGTAGTGGCTGCAGGAGGTTACCAAGATCGGGAGGGTTGTAGGGGCTGGAAGATGTTACAGAGATGGGGAGTGTTGTCAGTGCTGGAGGAGATTACAGAGAAAGGGAGCATTGTAGGGGCTGGAGGAGTTTACAGAGATAGGGACAATTGTAGGTGCTGGAGGACGTTATAGAGATAGGGAGTCTTGTAGGTGCTGGAGGAGGTTACAGAGGGAGTGTTGTAGGGGCTGGAGGAGGTTACAGAGATAGGGAGGGGTGTAGGGGCTGGAGGAGTTTACAGAGATAGGGAGGGGTGTAGGTGCTGGATGAGGTTACAGAGATGTGGGGGGTGATAGGAACTGGAGGAGGTTATGGGGATAGTGAGGGGTGTAGGGGTTGGAAGACGTTACAGATATAGGGAGGGGTGTAGGGTTTGGAGGAGTTTACAGAGATAGGGAGGGGTGTAGTGGCTGCAGGAGGTTACCAAGATAGGGAGGGTTGTAGGGGCTGGAGGATGTTACAGAGATGGGGAGTGTTGTCGTTGCTGGAGGAGATTACAGAGAAAGGGAGCATTGTAGGGGCTGGAGGAGTGTACAGAGATAGGGACTGTTGTACGAGTTGAGGGAGGTTACAGAGATGGGGGTGTTATAGGGATTGGAGGAGGTTACAGAGATAGGGCGGGGTGTAGGGACTGGAGGAGGTTACAGAGATAGGGAGGGTTGTAGGTGCTGGAGGAGGTTACAGAGATCGGGAGGGTTATACGGGCTGGAGGATTTTACACAGATAGGGAGGTGTGTAGGGGCTGGAGGATTTTACAGAGATAGGGACGATTGAAGGTGCTGGAGGAGGTTACAGAGATAGGGAGTGTTGTAGGTGCTGGAGGAGGTTACAGAGGGAGGGTTGTAGGTGCTGGAGGAGGTTACAGAGATAGGGAGGGTTGTACGGGGCTGGAGGAGGTTACAGAGATAGGGAGGGTTGTAGGGGCTGGAGGAGGTTACAGAGATAGGGAGGGTTGTAGGGGCTGGAGGAGGTTACAGAGTTGGGGAGGGTTGTACTGACTGAAGGAATTTTCAGAGATAGTGAGGGTTGTAGGGACTGGAGGAAATTACAGAGATAGGGATGGTTGGAGGTGCTGGTGGAGGTTGTAGAGATAGGGAGGTTTGTAGGCGCTGGAGGAGTTTACAGAGATGCGGTGGTTATAGTGACTGCAGGAGGTTTCAGAGATAGATAGGGGTGTTGGGACTGGAGGAGGTTATACAAAAGGGAGGGTTGTAGGGACTGGAGCAAGTTACAGAGATAGGGAGGGTTGGAGGTGCTGGAGGAGGTTTCAGAGATAGGTAGGGGTGTTGGGTCTGGAGGAGGTTATACAGATAGGGAGGGTTGTAGGGACTGGAGCAAGTTACAGAGATAGGGAGGGTTTGAGGTGCTGGAGGAGGTTACAGACATAGATAGTGTTGTATGGGCTGGAGGAGGTTACAGAGATTGGGTGGTTATAGGGACTGGAGGAGGTTACAAGAAATAGGGAGGTGTGTTGGGACTGGAGGGGGTTACACAGATAGGGAGGGGTGTAGCGGCTGGAGGAGGATACAGAAATAAGGAGGGTTGTAGGGATTGGAGGAGTTTACAGAGATTGGGAAGGTTGTAGGGGCTGGAGGAGGTTACAGAGATAGGGAGGGTTGTAGGGGCTGGAGGAGGTTACAGAGATAGGGAGAGGTGTAGCGGCTGGAGGAGGTTATAGAGATAAGGAGAGTTGTAGGGATTGGAGGAGTTTACAGAGATTGGGAAGGTTGTAGGGGCTGGAGGAGTTTACAGAGATAGGGAGGGTTGTAGGGGCTGGAGGAGTTTACAGAGATAGGGAGGGGTGTAGGGGCTGGAGGAGTTTACAGAGATAGGGAGGGGTGTAGGGGCTGGAGGAGTTTACAGAGATAGGGAGGGGTGAAGGGGCTGGAGGAGTTTACAGAGATAGGGAGGGGTGTAGGTGCTGGAGGAGGTTACACAGATAGAGAGGGGTGTAGGGGCAGGAAGAGTTTACAGAGATAGGGAGGGGTGTAGGTGCTGGAGGAGGTTACAGAGATGGGTGGGTTGATAGGAACTGGAGGAGGTTATGGGGATAGGGAGGGGTGTAGGGGTTGGAGGACGTTACAGATATAGGGAGGGGTGTAGGGTTTGGAGGAGTTTACAGAGATAGGGAGGGTTGTACGGGTTGAAGGAGGTTACAGAGTTTGGGGGTGTTATAGGGAATGGAGGAGGTTACAGAGATACGGAGGGGTGTAAGGACTTGAGACGTTAAAGAGATAGGGAGGTGTGTAGGGACTTGAGATGTTAAAGAGATAGGGAGGGGTGTAGGCACTGGAGGAGGTTACAGAGATAGGGAGGGTTGTAGGGGCTGGAAGAGGTTACAGAGATCGGGAGGGTTGTACGGGCTGGAGGAGGTTTCAGAGATGGGGGTGTTTATAGGGACTGGAGGATGTTACAGAGATAGGGAGGGGTGTAGGGACTGGAGGAGGTTACAGAGATAGGGAGGGTTGTAGGTGCTGGAGGAGGTTACAGAGATCGGGAGGGTTATACGGGCTGGAGTATTTTACACAGATAGGGAGGTGTGTAGGGGCTGGAGGATTTTACAGAGATAGGGACGATTGAAGGTGCTGGAGGAGGTTACAGAGATAGGGAGTGTTGTAGGTGCTGGAGGAGGTTACAGAGGGAGGGTTGTAGGTGCTGGAGGAGGTTACAGAGATAGGGAGGGTTGTACGGGGCTGGAGGAGGTTACAGAGATAGGGAGGGTTGTAGGGGCTGGAGGAGGTTACAGAGATAGGGAGGGTTGTAGGGGCTGGAGGAGGTTACAGAGTTGGGGAGGGTTGTAGTGACTGAAGGAATTTTCAGAGATAGTGAGGGTTGTAGGGACTGGAGGAAGTTACAGAGATAGGGATGGTTGGAGGTGCTGGAGGAGGTTGTAGAGATAGGGAGGTTTGTAGGCGCTGGAGGAGTTTACAGAGATGCGGTGGTTATAGTGACTGCAGGAGGTTTCAGAGATAGATAGGGGTGTTGGGACTGGAGGAGGTTATACAAATAGGGAGGGTTGTAGGGACTGGAGCAAGTTACAGAGATAGGGAGGGTTGGAGGTGCTGGAGGAGGTTTCAGAGATAGGTAGGGGTGTTGGGTCTGGAGGAGGTTATACAGATAGGGAGGGTTGTAGGGACTGGAGCAAGTTACAGAGATAGGGAGGGTTTGAGGTGCTGGAGGAGGTTACAGACATAGATAGTGTTGTATGGGCTGGAGGAGGTTACAGAGATTGGGTGGTTATAGGGACTGGAGGAGGTTACAAGAAATAGGGAGTTGTGTTGGGACTGGAGGGGGTTACACAGATAGGGAGGGGTGTAGCGGCTGGAGGAGGATACAGAAATAAGGAGGGTTGTAGGGATTGGAGGAGTTTACAGAGATTGGGAAGGTTGTAGGGGCTGGAGGAGGTTACAGAGATAGGGAGGGTTGTAGGGGCTGGAGGAGGTTACAGAGATAGGGAGGGGTGTAGGGGCTGGAGGAGGTTACAGAGATAGTGAGAGGTGTAGCGGCTGGAGGAGGTTATAGAGATAAGGAGGGTTGTAGGGATTGGAGGAGTTTACAGAGATTGGGAAGGTTGTAGGGGCTGGAGGAGTTTACAGAGATAGGGAGGGGTGTAGGGGCTGGAGGAGTTTACAGAGATAGGGAGGGGTGTAGGGGCTGGAGGAGTTTACAGAGATAGGGAGGGGTGTAGGGGCTGGAGGAGTTTACAGAGATAGGGAGGGGTGTAGGGGCTGGAGGAGTTTACAGAGATAGGGAGGGGTGTAGGTGCTGGAGGAGGTTACACAGATAGAGAGGGGTGTAGGGGCTGGAAGAGTTTACAGAGATAGTGAGGGGTGTAGGTGCTGGAGGAGGTTACAGAGATGGGGGGGTTGATAGCAACTGGAGGAGGTTATGGGGATAGGGAGGGGTGTAGGGGTTGGAGGACGTTACAGATATAGGGAGGGGTGTAGGGTTTGGAGGAGTTTACAGAGATAGGGAGGGTTGTACGGGTTGAAGGAGGTTACAGAGTTTGGGGGGGTTATAGGGAATGGAGGAGGTTACAGAGATACGGAGGGGTGTAAGGACTTGAGATGTTAAAGAGATAGGGAGGTGTGTAGGGACTTGAGATGTTAAAGAGATAGGGAGGGGTGTAGGCACTGGAGGAGGTTACAGAGATAGGGAGGGTTGTAGGGGCTGGAAGAGGTTACAGAGATCGGGAGGGTTGTACGGGCTGGAGGAGGTTACAGAGATAGGGAGGGTTGTAGGGGCTGGAAGAGGTTACAGAGATCGGGAGGGTTGTACGGGCTGGAGGAGGTTTCAGAGATGGGGGTGTTTATAGGGACTGGAGGATGTTACAGAGATAGGGAGGGGTGTAGGGACTGGAGGAGTTTACACAGATAGGGAGGGGTCTAGGTGCTGGAGGAGTTTACAGGCATAGGGAGGGTTGTAGGTGCTGTAGGAGGTTACCGGGATAGTGAGGGTTGTAGGGGGCTGGAGGAGGTTACAGAGATAGAGCGGGTTATAAGGACTGGAGAAGTTTATAGGGATAGGGATTGTTGTAGGTGCTGGATGTATTTTAAAGAGATACCGATGGTTGTAGGTGCTAGAGGAGGTTACATAGATAGGGAGGGTTTAGGAGCTGGAGGAGGTTACAGAGATGGGGAGGGTTGAAGTGACTGGAGGAGGTTACTGAGATAGGGAGGATTGTAGTGACTGGAGGAGCTTACAGGGATAGGGAGGGCTGTAGGGGCTGGAGGATTTTACAGAAATTGGGAGGGATGTAGTGACTGGAGGAAGTTAAAGAGATAGGGAGGGTTGTAGGGGCTGGAGGAGGTTACGGAGAGGGGGGTTTATAGGGACTGGGGGAGTTTACAGAGATTGGGATTGTTTAGGTGCTGGAGGAGGTTACAGAGATAGGGAGGGGTGTAGGGGCTGGAGGATTTACAGATATTGGGAGGATTGTAGGGACTGGAGGAAGTTACAGAGATAGGGAGGTTTGTAGGTGCTGGTGGAGGTTACAGATATAGGGAGGGGTGTAGGGACTGGAGGAGGTTGCAGAGATTGGGATGGTTGTAATTGCTGGAGGAGGCTAAAGAAATAGGGAGGGGTGTAGGGACTGGAGGAGTTTTCACAGATAGGGAGGGGTCTAGGGGCTGGAGAAGTTTATAGAGATAGGGAGGGTTGTAGATGCTGGAGGAGGTTACCAAGATACGGAGGGTTTGTGGGGGCTGCAGTTGGTTACAGAGATAGGGAGGGTTGTAGAAACTGGAGGAGGTTACAGAGATGGGGGGGGGTGATAGGCACTGGAGGAGTTTACAGGGATACGGAGGGGTGTAGGGGCTGGAGGAGTTTACAGAGATAGGGAGTGGTGTTGAGGCTGGAGGAGGTTACCGAGATAGGGAGGGGTGTGGGTGCTGGAGGAAGTAACAGAGATAGGGAGGGTTGCAGGCACTGGAGGATGTTACAGAGATAGGGAGGTTTGTAGGTGCTGGAGGAGGTTACAGAGATAGGGAGGGGTTTAGGGACTGGAGGAGGTTACAGAGATTGGGATGGTTGTAATTGCTGGAGGAGGTTAAAGAAATAGGGAGGGGTGTAGGTGCTGGAGGAGGTTACAGAGATAGGGAGGGTTATACGAGCTGGAGTAGGTTACGGAGATAAGGAGGGTTGTAGGGGCTGGAGGAGGTTAGAGAGATAGGGAAGGTTGTACGGGTTGAAGGAGGTTACAGAGATGGCGGGTGTTATAGAGACTGGAGGAGGTAACAGAGATAGGGATGGTTGTAGGGGCTGGAGGAGGTTACAGAGATTGGGATGGTTGTAATTGCTGGAGGAGGTTAAAGAAATAGGGAGGGGTGTAGGTGCTGGAGGAGGTTACAAAGATAGGGAGGGTTGTTGGGGCTGGAGGAGATTACAGAGATTGGGAGGGATGTAGTGAATGGAGGAAGTTACAGAGATAGGAAGGGTTGTAGGTGCTGGAGTTGGTTCCCGAGATAGGGAGAGTTGTAGGGGTTTGAGGCGGTTGCAGAGATATGGAGGGGTGTAGGTACTGGAGGAGGTTACACAGATAGGAAGGCGTCCAGGGTCTGGAGGAGTTTACAGAGGTAGGGAGGCTTGTAGTGACTGGAGGAGTTTACAGGGATAGGGAGGGTTGTATGGGTTGAAAGAGATTACAGAGATGGGGGGGTTATAGGGACTGGAAGAGGTAACAGAGATAGGGAGGGGTGTAGGGACTGGAGGAGGTTTCACAGATAGGGAGGGGTCTAGGGGCTGGAGGAGATTATAGAGATAGGGAGGGTTGTAGGTGTTGGAGGAGGTTACCAAGATAGTGAGGGTTTGTGGGGGCTGCAGTTGGTTACAGAGATAGGGAGTGTTGTAGAAACTGGAGGAGGTTACAAAGATGGGGGGGTGATAGGCACTGGAGGAAGCTACGGGGATACGGAGGGGTGTAGGGGCTGGAGGAGTTTACAGAGATAGGGAGTGGTGTTGAGGCTGGAGGAGGTTACCAAGATAGGGAGGGTTGTAGGGGCTGGAGGAGGTTACAGACATAGGAAGGGTTGTAGGGGCTGGAGGAGGTTACAGAGATAGGGGGTGTTGTAGGGACTGGAGGAAGTTACAGAGATAGGGAGGAGTGTAGGGGCTGGAGGAGGTTACAGAGATGGGGAGGGATGTACGGGCTGGAGGATGTTACAGCGATAGGGAGGGGTGTAGGGACTGGAGGAGGTAGCAGAGATAGGGAGGATTGTAGGGGCTGGAGGAGGTTACAGAGATAGGGAGGGTTGTAGGGGCTGGAGGAGGTTAGAGAGATAGGGAGGGTTGTACGGGTTGAAGGAGGTTACAGATATGGCGGGTGTTATAGAGACTGGAGGAGGTAACAGAGATAGGGAGGGGTGTAAGGACTGGAGAGATTAAACAGATTGGGAGGGTTGTAGGGGCTGGAGGAGCTTACAGAGATTGGGAGGGATGTAGTGAATGGAGGAGGTTACAGAGATAGGAAGCATTGTAGGTGCTGGAGGTGGTTCCCGAGATAGGGAGAGTTGTAGGGGTTTGAGGAGGTTGCAGAGACATGGAGGGTTGTACAGGCTGGAGGTGGTTTCAGAGATTGGGCTGGTTATAGGGACTGGAGGAGGTTACAGAAATATGGAGGTGTCTAGGGGCTGGAGGAGTTTACAGAGGTAGGGACGCTTGTAGTGACTGGAGGAGGATACAGGGATAGGGAGGGTTGTATGGGTTGAAGGAGGTTACCAAGATGGGGGCGTTATAGGGACTGGAAGAGGTAACAGAGATAGGGAGGAGTGTAGGAACTGGAGGAGTTTACAGAGATAGGGAGGGCTGTAGGGCTGGAGGAGGTTACAGAGATAGGGAGGGTTTTAGTGGCTGGAGGAGGTTACAGAGATAGGGAGGGTTGTAGGGGTGGAAGAGGTTACAGAGATAGTGAGGGGTGTAGGGTTGGAGGACGTTACAGAGATAGGGAGGGGTGTAGGGTTGGAGGAGGTTACAGAGATAGGGAGGTTTGTAGGGGTGTAGGTGGTTACAGAGATAGGGAGGGGTGTAGGGGTGGAGGAGGTTACAGAGATAGGGAGGGGTGTAGGGTTGGAGGAGGTTACAGAGATAGGGAGGGTTGTAGGGGTGGAGGAGGTTACAGAGATAGGGAGGGGTGTAGGGTTGGAGGCGGTTACAGAGATAGGGTGGGTTGTAGGGGTGGAGGTGGTTACAGAGATAGGTAGGGGTGGAGGTGGTTACAGAGATAGGGAGGGTTGTAGGGGTGGAGGCGGTTACAGAGATAGGGAGGGTTTTAGTGGCTGGAGGAGGTTACAGAGATAGGGAGGGGTGTAGGCGTGGAGGCGGTTACAGAGATAGGGAGGGTTGTAGGGGTGGAGGAGGTTACAGAGATAGGGAGGGGTGTAGGGGCTGGAGGAGGTTACAGAGATAGGTAGGGGTGGAGGAGGTTACAGAGATAGGGAGGGGTGTAGGGGTGGAGGCGGTTACAGAGATAGGGATGGTTGTAGGGGTGGAGGCGGTTACAGAGATAGGGAGGGTTGTTGGGACTGGAGGAGGTTACGGAGATAGGGAGGGTTGTAGGGACTGGAGGAGGTTACGGAGATAGGGAGGGTTGTAGGGACTGGAGGAGGTTACGGAGATAGGGAGGGTTGTAGGGACTGGAGGAGGTTACGGAGATCGGGAGGGTTGTCGGGGCGGAGGAGTTTACAGAGATAGGGAGGGGTGTAGGAGTGGAGGCGGTTACAGAGATAGGGAGTGTTGTAGGGGCGGAGGAGGTTACAGAGATAGGGAGGGGTGTAGGGGTGGAGTCGGTTACAGAGATAGGGAGGGGTGTAGGGGCGGAGGAGGTTACAGAGATAGGGAGGGGTGTCGGGGCTGAGGCGGTTACAGAGATAGGGAGGGCCTGAGTTTCTCCAAGGATATTTGCAAACAATGTGGAGAGTTTGAAGATGGAGTTGTGTCCAGCTGAAAGCTAATACATGTCAGCGATGTGATTGGGCGATGCGTCCTGAGTTTGGGTAATGGGGGTTGCGGGAGGGGGGGTTGCAGCAGAGTTTTGAACGAGGCGAGGTTTCCTGTGGGTGGAAGATGTGCTGGATTGTCGGGTGTGGGGGTAACTCGGGCACAGAGAGGGTTTCAGGGGCAGGTGAGCTGAGACAGGCGCTGAGTTACTGAGGTGGAAATCTTCCTGATGCCGCAGGTGTCTGGTCAGCAGGACATGGCAGGGTCTCTTCCGACGCCAAGGTTGTGAAACGTCTGGATCAAGTCCTCCTCAGTGGCGAACCACCGTCAATTCTTCAGTGCTGAGGGGCACAGCCAACTTTCTCGGAGTTTGGAAGAATGTTAAAAATGGCCGTCCCCAGAGACATCATAAAAACATGATTGACTGTGGCGACATCATTAAAACATGGGCGCCATCGGTGACATCATTACAACATGGGCACCATCGGTGACATCATTACAACATGGGCACCATCAGTGACATCATGAAAACATGATTGACTGTGGCGACATCATTAAAACATGGGTGCCATCGGCGACATCATTAAACATGGGTACCATCAGTGACATCATTAAAACATGGGCACCATCGGTGATATCATTAAAACATGGGCGCCATCAGTGACATCATTAAAACATGGGCACCATCGGTGACATCATTAAAACATGGGTGCCAGCGGTGAAATCATTAAAACATGGGCACCATCGGCGACATCATTAAAACATGGGCGTCATCGGTGACATCATTACAACATGGGTGCCATTGCTGACATCATTAAAACACGGACACCATCAGTGACATCATTAAAACATGGGCGCCATTGCTGACATCATTAAAACACGAACACCATCAGTGACATCATTAAAACATGGGCGCCATTGCTGACATCATTAAAACACGAACACCATCAGTGACATCATTAAAACATGGGCGCTATCGGTGACATCATTAAAACATGGATGCTGTTGGTGACGTCATTAAAAATTGGGTGCCATAAGTGACATCATTAAAACATGGTCACCATCGGCGACATCATTAAAACATGGGCGCCATCGGTGACATCATTACAACATGGGCACCATCAGTGACATCATGAAAACATGATTGACTGTGGCGACATCATTAAAACATGGGTGCCATCGGCGACATCATTAAACATGGGTACCATCAGTGACATCATTAAAACATGGGCACCATCGGTGATATCATTAAAACATGGGCGCCATCAGTGACATCATTAAAACATGGGCACCATCGGTGACATCATTAAAACATGGGCACCATCGGTGATATCATTAAAACATGGGTGCCAGCGGTGAAATCATTAAAACATGGGCACCATCGGCGACATCATTAAAACATGGGCGTCATCGGTGACATCATTACAACATGGGAGCCATTGCTGACATCATTAAAACACGGACACCATCAGTGACATCATTAAAACATGGGCGCCATTGCTGACATCATTAAAACACGAACACCATCAGTGACATCATTAAAACATGGGCGCTATCGGTGACATCATTAAAACATGGATGCTGTTGGTGACGTCATTAAAAATTGGGTGCCATAAGTGACATCATTAAAACATGGTCACCATCGGCGACATCATTAAAACATGGGCGCCATCGGTGACGTCATTAAAAAATGGGCGCCATCGATGACATCATTAAAACATGGGCACCATCAGTGACATCATTAAAACATTGGCGCCA
This sequence comes from Carcharodon carcharias, assembly GCF_017639515.1. Classification (NCBI taxonomy): domain Eukaryota; kingdom Metazoa; phylum Chordata; class Chondrichthyes; order Lamniformes; family Lamnidae; genus Carcharodon; species Carcharodon carcharias. The sequence continues at coordinate 2,007,532 of NW_024470584.1, forward strand.
TCGGCGACATCATTAAAACATGGGCGTCATTGGTGACATCATTACAACATGGGTGCCATTTCTGATATCATTAAAACATGGGCGCCATCGGTGACATCACTAAAATATGGCCAAAATCAATGACATCAAAAAAACATGCTCGATCCTGGTGACATCATTAAAAACATGGCCGATCCCAGTCACACCATTAAAACATGGCCGATCCCAGCCACACCATTAAAACATGGCCGATCCCAGTCACACCATTAAAACATGGCCGACACCAGCCACACCATTAAAACATGGCAAATCCCAATGACATCATTAAAACATGGCCGATCCCAGTCACACCATTAAAACATGGCCGATCCCAGCCACACCATTAAAACATGGCCGATCACAGTCACACCATTAAAACATGGCCGATCCCAGTCACACCATTAAAACATGGCCGATCCCAGTCACACCATTAAAACATGGCCGATCCCAGTCACACCATTAAAACATGTCCGACACCAGCCACACCATTAAAACATGGCAAATCCCAATGACATCATTAAAACATGGCCGATCCCAGTCACACCATTAAAACATGGCCGATCCCAGCCACACCATTAAAACATGGCCGATCCCAGTCACACCATTAAAACATGGCCGATCCCAATAACACCATTAAAACATGGCCGATACCAGTCACACCATTAAAACATAGCCGAACCCAGCCACACCATTAAAACATGGCCGATCCCTGTCACACCATTAAAACATGGCCGATCCCAGTCACACCATTAAAACATGGCCGACCCCAGTCACACCATTAAAACATGCCTGATCCCAATGACACCATTAAAACATGGCCGACCCCAATAACACCATTAAAACATGGCCGATCCCAGTCACTCCATTAAAACATGGCTAATCCCAGTCACACCATTAAAACACGGCTGACCCCAGTCACATCATTTAAACATGCTGACGCCAGTCACACCATTAAAACATGGCCGATCCCAGTCACACCATTACAACTTGGCCGATCCCAGTCACACCATTAAAACATGGCCGATCCCAGTCACACCATTAAAACATGGCCGACCCCAGTCACACCATTAAAACATGGCCGACCCCAGTCACACCATTAAAACATGGCCGACCCCAGTCACACCATTAAAACATGGCCGATCCCAGTCACACCATTAAAACATGGCCGATCCCAGTCACACCATTACAACTTGGCCGATCCCAGTCACACCATTAAAACATGGCCGACCCCAGTTACACCATTAAAACATGGCCGATCCCAGTCACTCCATTAAAACATGGCCGATCCCAGTCACACCATTAAAACATGACCGACCCCAGTTACACCATTAAAACATGGCCGATCCCAGTCACACCATTAAAACATGGCCGATCCCAGTCACACCATTAAAACATGGCCGATCCCAGTCACACCATTAAAACATGGCCGATCCCAGTCACACCATTAAAACACGGCCGACCCCAGTCACATCATTTAAACATGCTGACGCCAGTCACACCATTAAAACATGGCCGATCCCAGTCACACCATTAAAACATGGCCGATCCCAGTCACACCATTAAAACATGGCCGACCCCAGTTGCACCATTAAAACATGGCCGATCCCAGTCACACCATTAAAACATGGCCGATCCCAGTCACACCATTAAAACATGGCCGACCCCAGTCACACCATTAAAACATGGCCGACCCCAGTCAAACCATTAAAACATGGCCGATCCCAGTCACACCATTAAAACACGGCCGACCCCAGTCACATCATTTAAACATGCTGACGCCAGTCACACCATTAAAACATGGCTAATCCCAGTCACACCATTACAACTTGGCCGATCCCAGTCACACCATTAAAACATGGCCGATCCCAGTCACACCATTAAAACATGGCCGATCCCAGTCACACCATTACAACTTGGCCGATCCCAGTCACACCATTAAAACATGGCCCATCCCAGTCACACCATTAAAACATGGCCGACCCCAGTCACACCATTAAAACATGGCCGACCCCAGTTACACCATTAAAACATGGCCGATCCCAGTCACACCATTAAAACATGGCCGATCCCAGTCACACCATTAAAACATGGCCCATCCCAGTCACTCCATTAAAACATGCCCAATCCCAGTCACTCCATTAAAACATGGCCGATACCAATCACACCATTAAAACATGGCCGATCCCAGTCACGCCATTAAAACATGCCCAATCCCAGTCACACCATTAAAACATGGCCGATCCCATTCACACCATTAAAACATGGCCGATCCCAGTCACACCATTAAAACATGGCCGACCCCAGTCACACCATTAAAACATGTCCGATCCCAGTCACAACATTAAAACATGGCTGACGCCAGTCACACCATTAAAACATGGCCCATCCCAGTCACACCATTAAAACATGGCCGATCCCAGTCACACCATTAAAACATGGCTGATCCCAGTCACACCATTAAAACATGGCCGACCCCAGTCACACCATTAAAACATGGCCGATCCCAGTCACACCATTAAAACATGGCCGATCCCAGTCACACCATTAAAACATGGCCGATCCCAGTCAAACCATTAAAACATGGCCGATCCCAGTTACACCATTAAAACATGCCCAATCCCAGTCACACCATTAAAACATGGCCGATCCCAGTCACACCATTAAAACATGGCCGACCCCAGTCACACCATTAAAACATGGCCGATCCCAGTCACATCATTAAAACATGCCCAATCCCAGTCACACCATTAAAACATGGCCGATCCCAGTCACACCATTAAAACATGCCTGATCCCAATGACACCATTAAAACATGGCCCATCCCAGTCACACCATTAAAACATGGCCGACCCCAGTCACACCATTAAAACATGGCCGATCCCAATGACACCATTAAAACATGGCCGAACCCAATGACACCATTAAAACATGGCCGATCCCAGCCACACCATTAAAACATGGCCGATCCCAGTCACACCATTAAAACATGGCCGATCCCAGTCACTCCATTAAAACATGGCCGATCCCAGTCACACCATTAAAACATGGCAGACCCCAGTTACACCATTAAAACATGGCCGATCCCAGTCACACCATTAAAACATGGCCGATCCCAAAGACACCATTAAAACATGGCCGACCCCAGTCACACCATTAAAACATGGCCGACCCCAGTCACACCATTAAAACATGGCCGATCCCAATGACACCATTAAAACATGGCCGATCCCGATGACACCATTAAAACATGGCCGACCCCAGTCACACCATTAAAACATGGCCGATCCCAATGACACCATTAAAACATGGCCGATCCCAATGACACCATTAAAACATGGCCGATCCCGATGACACCATTAAAACATGGCCGACCCAAGTCACACCATTAAAACATGGCCGATCCCAGTCACACCATTAAAACATGGCCGATCCCAGTCACTCCATTAAAACATGGCCGATCCCAATGACACCATTAAAACATGGCCGATCCCGATGACACCATTAAAACATGGCCGACCCCAGTCACACCATTAAAACATGGCCGATCCCAGTCACACCATTAAAACATGGCCGATCCCAGTCACACCATTAAAACATGGCCGACCCCAGTCACACCATTAAAACATGGCCGATCCCAGTCACACCATTAAAACATGGCCGATCCCAGTCACACCATTAAAACATGGCCGATCCCAGTCACACCATTAAAACATGGCCGACCCCAATAACACCATTAAAACATGGCCGATCCCAGTCACACCATTAAAACATGGCCGATCCCAACGGCATCATTAAAACATGGCCGATCCCAATGACACCATTAAAACATGGCCGATCCCAATGACACCATTAAAACATGGCCGATCCCAATGACACCATTAAAACATGGCCGATCCCAATGGCATCATTAAAACATGGCCGATCCCTGTCACACCATTAAAACATGGCCGACCCCAGTCACACCATTAAAACATGGACGATCCCGATGACACCATTAAAACATGGCCTATCCCAGTCACACCATTAAAACCTGGCCGATCCCAGTCACACCATTAAAACATGGCCGATCCCAGTCACACCATTAAAACATGGCCGATCCCAGTCACACCATTAAAACCTGGCCGACCACAGTCACACCATTAAAACACGGCCGACCCCAGTCACACCATTAAAACATGGCCGACCCCAGTCACACCATTAAAACATGGCCGACCCCAGTCACACCATTAAAACATGGCCGACCCCAGTCACACCATTAAAACATGGCCGACCCCAGTCACACCATTAAAACATGGCCGATCCCAATGACACCATTAAAACATGGCCGATCCCAGTCAAACCATTAAAACATGGCCGATCCCAGTCACACCATTAAAACATGGCCCATCCCAGTCACACCATTAAAACATGGCCGACCCCAGTCACACCATTAAAACATGGCCGATCCCAATGACACCATTAAAACATGGCCGAACCCAATGACACCATTAAAACATGGCCGAACCCAATGACACCATTAAAACATGGCCGATCCCAGCCACACCATTAAAACATGGCCGATCCCAGTCACACCATTAAAACATGGCCGATCCCAGTCACTCCATTAAAACATGGCCGATCCCAGTCACACCATTAAAACATGGCAGACCCCAGTTACACCATTAAAACATGGCCGATCCCAGTCACACCATTAAAACATGGCCGATCCCAAAGACACCATTAAAACATGGCCGATCCCAGTCACTCCATTAAAACATGGCCGATCCCAGTCACACCATTAAAACATGGCCGATCCCAGTCACACCATTAAAACATGGCCGACCCCAGTCACTCCATTAAAACATGGCCGATCCCAGTCACACCATTAAAACACGGCCGACCCCAGTCACACCATTAAAACATGGCCAATCCCAGTCACACCATTAAAACATGGCCGATCCCAGTCACACCATTAAAACATGGCCGATCCCAGTCACACCATTAAAACATGGCCGATCCCAGTCACTCCATTAAAACATGCCCAATCCCAGTCACACCATTAAAACATGGCCGATCCCAATGACACCATTAAAACATGGCCGATCCCAGCCACACCATTAAAACATGGCCGACCCCAGTCACACCATTAAAACATGGCCGACCCCAATGACACCATTAAAACATGGCCGATCCCAGTCACACCATTAAAACATGGCTGACGCCAGTCACACCATTAAAACATGGCCGATCCCAATGACACCATTAAAACATGGCCGATCCCAGTCACACCATTAAAACATGGCCAATCCCAGTCACACCATTAAAACATGGCCGATCCCAGTCACACCATTAAAACATGGCCAATCCCAGTCACACCATTAAAACATGGCCGACCCCAGTCACACCATTAAAACATGGCCGATCCCAGTCACACCATTAAAACATGGCCGACCCCAGTCACACCATTAAAACATGGCCGATACCAATCACACCATTAAAACATGGCCGACCCCAGTCACACCATTAAAACATGTCCGATCCCAGTCACAACATTAAAACATGGCTGACGCCAGTCACACCATTAAAACATGGCCGATCCCAGCCACACCATTAAAACATGGCCGATCCCAGTCACACCATTAAAACATGGCCCATCCCAGTCACACCATTAAAACATGGCCGATCCCAGTCACACCATTAAAACATGGCCGATCCCAGTCACACCATTAAAACACGGCCGACCCCAGCCACACCATTAAAACATGGCCGACCCCAGTCACACCATTAAAACATGGCCGATCCCAGTCACACCATTAAAACATGGCCGATCCCAATGACACCATTAAAACATGGCCGATCCCAGTCACACCATTAAAACATGCCCGATCCCAGTCACACCATTAAAACATGGCCGATCCCAGTCACACCATTAAAACATGGCCGACCCCAGTCACACCATTAAAACATGGCCGATCCCAGTCACACCATTAAAACATGGCCGACCCCAGTCACACCATTAAAACATGGCCGATCCCAGTCACATCATTAAAACATGCCCAATCCCAGTCACACCATTAAAACATGGCCGATCCCAGTCACACCATTAAAACATGCCTGATCCCAATGACACCATTAAAACATGGCAGATCCCAGTCACATCATTAAAACATGGCCGATCCCAGTCACACCATTAAAACATGGCCGATCCCAGTCACACCATTAAAACATGGCCAATCCCAGTCACACCATTAAAACATGGCCGATCCCAGTCACACCATTAAAACATGGCCCATCCCAGTCACACCATTAAAACATGGCCGACCCCAGTCACTCCATTAAAACATGGCCGACCCCAGTCACTCCATTAAAACATGGCCGATCCCAGTCACACCATTAAAACATGGCCGATCCCAGTCACTCCATTAAAACATGGCCGATCCCAGTCACACCATTAAAACATGGCCCATCCCAGTCACACCATTAAAACATGGCCGATCCCAGTCACACCATTAAAACATGGCCGATCCCAGTCACACCATTAAAACATGGCCAATCCCAGTTACACCATTAAAACATGGCCGATCCCAGTCACACCATTAAAACATGGCCGACCCCAGTCACTCCATTAAAACATGCCCGATCCCAGTCACACCATTAAAACATGGCCGATCCCAGTCACTCCATTAAAACATGGCCGAACCCAGTCACACCATTAAAACATGCCCGATCCCAGTCACACCATTAAAACATGGCCGATCCCAGTCACACCATTAAAACATGCCCGATCCCAGCCACACCATTAAAACATGGCCGATCCCAATGACACCATTAAAACATGGCCGATCCCAGTCACACCATTAAAACATGGCCGATCCCAGTCACTCCATTAAAACATGCCCAATCCCAGTCACACCATTAAAACATGGCCGATCCCAGTCACACCATTAAAACATGCCCAATCCCAGTCACACCATTAAAACATGGCCGATCCCAGTCACACCATTAAAACATGGCCGATCCCAGTCACACCATTAAAACATGGCCGATCCCAGTCACACCATTAAAACATGGCCGATCCCAGTCACACCATTAAAACATGGCCGATCCCAGTCACTCCATTAAAACATGCCCAATCCCAGTCACTCCATTAAAACATGGCCGATCCCAGTCACACCATTAAAACATGGCCGATCCCAGTCACACCATTAAAACATGGCCGACCCCAGTCACTCCATTAAAACATGGCCGACCCCAGTCACTCCATTAAAACATGGCCGATCCCAGTCACACCATTAAAACATGGCCGACCCCAGTCACTCCATTAAAACATGGCCGATCCCAGTCACTCCATTAAAACATGCCCAATCCCAGTCACTCCATTAAAACATGCCCAATCCCAGTCACTCCATTAAAACATGGCCGACCCCAGTCACACCATTAAAACATGGCCCATCCCAGTCACACCATTAAAACATGGCCCATCCCAGTCACACCATTAAAACATGCCCGATCCCAGTCACACCATTAAAACACGGCCGACCCCAGTTACACCATTAAATCATGGCCGATCCCAATGACACCATTAAAACATGGCCGACCCCAGTCACACCATTAAAACATGGCCGATCCCAATGACACTATTAAAACATGGCCGATCCCAGTCACACCATTAAAACATGGCCGATCCCAATGACACCATTAAAACATGGCCGATCCCAGTCACACCATTAAAACATGGCCGATCCCAGCCACACCATTAAAACATGGCCGACCCCAGTCACACCATTAAAACATGTCCGATCCCAGTCACACCATTAAAAAATGGCCGATCCCAATGACACCATTAAAACATGGCCGATCCCAGTCACACCATTAAAACATGGCCAATCCCAGTCACACCATTAAAACATGGCCGATCCCAGCCACACCATTAAAACATGGCCGATCCCAGTCACACCATTAAAACATGGCCGATCCCAATGACACCATTAAAACATGGCCGATCCCAGTCACACCATTAAAACATGGCCGATCCCAGTCACACCATTAAAACATGGCCGATCCCAGTCACACCATTAAAACATGGCCGATCACAGTCACACCATTAAAACATGGCCGATCCCAGTCACACCATTAAAACATGGCCGATCCCAATGACACCATTAAAACATGGCCGATCCCAATGACACCATTAAAACATGGCCGATCCCAGTCACACTATTAAAACATGGCCGATCCCAGCCACACCATTAAAACATGGCCGATCCCAGTCACACCATTAAAACCTGGCCGATCCCAGTCACACCATTAAAACATGGCCGACCCCAGTCACACCATTAAAACATGGCCGATCCCAGTCACACCATTAAAACATGGCCGATCCCAGTCACACCATTAAAACCTGGCCGACCACAGTCACACCATTAATTGCCGACCCCAGTCACACCATTAAAACATGGCCGACCCCAGTCACACCATTAAAACATGGCCGATCCCAGTCACACCATTAAAACATGGCCGATCCCAATGACACCATTAAAACATGGCCGATCCCAGTCACACCATTAAAACATGGCCGAACCCAATGACACCATTAAAACATGGCCGAACCCAATGACACCATTAAAACATGGCCGATCCCAGCCACACCATTAAAACATGGCCGATCCCAGTCACACCATTAAAACATGGCCGATCCCAGTCACACCATTAAAACATGGCCGACCCCAGTCACTCCATTAAAACATGGCCGATCCCAGTCACATCATTAAAACATGGCCGACCCCAGTCACACCATTAAAACATGGCCGACCCCAGTCACACCATTAAAACATGGCCGATCCCAGTCACACCATTAAAACATGGCCGATCCCAGTCACTCCATTAAAACATGCCCAATCCCAGTCACACCATTAAAACATGGCCGATCCCAATGACACCATTAAAACATGGCCGATCCCAGCCACACCATTAAAACATGGCCGACCCCAGTCACACCATTAAAACATGGCCGATCCCAATGACACCATTAAAACATGGCCGATCCCAGCCACACCATTAAAACATGGCCGATCCCAGTCACATCATTAAAACATGGCCGATCCCAGTCACACCATTAAAACATGGCCGATCCCAATGACACCATTAAAACATGGCCAATCCCAGTCACACCATTAAAACATGGCCGATCCCAGTCACACCATTAAAACATGGCCCATCCCAGTCACACCATTAAAACATGGCCGACCCCAGTCACTCCATTAAAACATGGCCGATCCCAGTCACACCATTAAAACATGGCCGACCCCAGTCACTCCATTAAAACACGGCCGATCCCAGTTACACCATTAAAACATGGCCGATCCCAGTCACTCCATTAAAACATGGCCGAACCCAATGACACCATTAAAACATGGCCGATCCCAGCCACACCATTAAAACATGGCCGATCCCAGTCACACCATTAAAACATGGCCGATCCCAGTCACTCCATTAAAACATGGCTGCCATGGAAGGGGACTTGCAGTGTACTCCCCATGAGTTGGGAAGAGTGCCCTCTTTCTGTGCTGTAAACTCAAAACGATAAACTGACAAAGTAACCCCGCCTCTTTCATTTACTAAATACATTTATTTATTTTCATTGCAAAAAATATGAGTAAATCCAACAGCTCCACCACATGGATAAATATTAGAGAATTGAGAACGAATTCACCATTTCCATAACTTCTGGTAAAAGATTAACCACTGACCAACCATTACAATTATCTGGAGATCACATCAACAGTAAGCTGGCCACTTACTAAAACTAGTGTTCCAGACATGCTTAAGTTGTCCCAGTTAACCATAAACCAATCATTGCTATGCATTTACCCTAAACCTGTTCACTATTGCCACCTAGGTTATCCTTTAACCAGTCATCTAGTGCTAACCAGCAATCGTCATTTAACCATTTACTATTCACAAACCAGTGGCCACAGCAAGTTTCCTTTTATCGCCTGTGTTAAATGGGCTGGTTAGCAATAGTACACTAGTAATTGATTGCTGTTAACCAGGAACTAGAGCCTCATAACCATTAACCAATCACTAGCGCATGGGAGTTACCAGCTGATCAATTAACTGTTGATGCGTTGGTGACTAGTTGAGAGGGTCAGCGTTTTGGGGGGGAGGGGGGGCCGGGAGTCGGTATTTCGGGGAGGTCTGTGCTTTTGTGGACAGTTTCTTGAGGGGGTCAGTGTTTTGGGGGTCAGTGTTTTGGGGGGTCAGTGTTTTCAGGGGTCAGTGCTTTGAGGGATCAGTATTTTGGGGGGTCGGTGTTTGGCGGGGTCTGTGTTTTGAGGGTCAGTGTTTTGAGGGTCAGTGTTTTGAGGGTCAGTGTTTTGAGGGTTAGTGTTTGAGGGGTCAGTGTTTTGGGGGGTCAGTGTCTTGCGGGGTCAGTGTTTTGGGGGTCAGTGTTTTAAGAGGTCAGTGTTTTGGGGGTCAGTGTTTTGGGGGGGTCAATGTTTTGAGGGTCAGTGTTTTGGGGGGTCAGTGTTTTGCGGGGTCAGTGTTTTGGGGGTCAGTGTTTTAAGGGGTCAGTGTTTTGGGGGTCAGTGTTTTGGGGGGGGTCAATGTTTTGAGGGTCAGTGTTTTGGGGGGTCAGTGTCTTGCGGGGTCAGTGTTTTGGGGGTCAGTGTTTTAAGGGGTCAGTGTTTTGGGGGTCAGTGTTTTGCGGGGGTCAATGTTTTGAGGGTCAGTGTTTTGGGGGGTCAGTGTTTTGGGGGGTCAGTGTTTTGGGGGGTCAGTGTTTTGCGGGGTCAGTGTTTTGGGGGTCAGTGTTTTAAGGGGTCAGTGTTTTGGGGGTCAGTGTTTTGCGGGGGTCAATGTTTTGAGGGTCAGTGTTTTGGGGGTCAGTGTTTTGGGGGGTCAGTGTTTTGGGGGGTCAGTGTTTTAAGGGGTCAGTGTTTTGGGGGGGTCAATGTTTTGAGGGTCAGTGTTTTGGGGGGTCAGTGTCTTGCGGGGTCAGTGTTTTTTGGGGGGAGCTCAGTGTTTTGGGGGGGCTCAGTGTTTTGGGGGGTCTCAGTGTTTTGGGGGGTCTCAGTGTTTGGGGGGGGCTCAGTGTTTTGGGGGGGGCTCAGTGTTTTGGGGGGGGTGCTGTGTTTTGGGGGGGGTCTCAGTGTTTTGGGGGGGGGTTCAGTGTTTTGGGGGGGGCGCAGTGTTTTGGGGGCCTCAGTGTTTTGGGGGGTCTCAGTGTTTTGGGGGGGGCGCAGTGTTTTGGGGGCCTCAGTGTTTTGGGGGGGGCTCAGTGTTTTGGGGGGTCTCAGTGTTTTGGGGGGGGTTCAGTGTTTTGGGGGGGGCTCAGTGATTTGGGGGGAGCTCAGTGTTTTGGGGGGCGCTCAGTGTTTTGGTGGGGGGAGGGGGCTTGCTGTATTGGGGGGGTCTGCTTTTTTGGCTCGCCGATTTGGTGTGCTGCCTCTTGGGGGTCCGAATTTTGAGGAGGGGGTTCGGTTCCTGGAACCTCAGAGTTCGGAGGGTTGGGTTTCCCGGCAGGGATCCCGAGACGCGGAAGCCCCCGGTCGCCAGTACCCCCTTGCCCCCTTGCCCCCCCCCAGCCCCCACTCCCTCGCCCCCGCATCCAGCGGCTTCCACCAGCGATGGGAGACCCTGCGGAGAGAGGAGAGAGAAGGGTCAGAGCAGGGCAGCGGAGCCTGGGATCTTGCCGCGCTCGAGACTGTGCTGGGCCCTCACCTGGAGATCCCGGCCTGGCGTGGCCTTTAGCGTTTGGCCAGTTTGCGGAGGAAGCAGCAGGTCACAGAGGCGATGATGGTGATGCTGAAGAGGAGGGAGATGGCCACTCCGATCACCATGGGGACCAGCAGCGTGTCGGAGGCTGAAGGACAACGGGAGCCACCGGTCAACCCTCAGCAGCTCAGGGCCCAGAGTCACACCCCCTTCACCCGGGACCCCCCCCCACCTCACCCAACTGAGGGACCCCTCACCACCTCCCCTCCACCCGAACTGAGGGACCCCTCACCATCTCCCCTCCCCCCGAACTGAGGGACCCCTCACCATCTCCCCTCCTCCCGAACTGAGGGACCCCTCACCACCTCCCCTCCCCCCGAACTGAGGGACCCCTCACCATCTCCCCTCCACCCGAACTGAGGGACCCCTCACCATCTCCCCTCCTCCCGAACTGAGGGACCCCTCACCACCTCCCCTCCCCCCGAACTGAGGGACCCCTCACCATCTCCCCTCCCCTCGAACTGAGGGACCCCTCATCACCTCCCCTCCCCTCAAACTGAGGGACCCCTCACCACCTCCCCTCCACCCGAACTGAGGGACCCCTCACCATCTCCCCTCCCCCCGAACTGAGGGACCCCTTCACCCGGGACCCACCCCCCCCTCACCCAACTGAGGGACCCCTCACCATCTCCCCTCCCCCCAAACTGAGGGACCCCTCACCAGCTCCCCTCTCCTCAAACTGAGGGACCCCTCACCACCTCCCCTCCCCTCAAACTGAGGGACCCCTCAGCATCTCCCCTCCCCCCGAACTGAGGGACCCCTCACCACCTCCCCTCCCCCCGAACTGAGGGACCCCTCACCATCTCCCCTCCACCCGAACTGAGGGACCCCTTCACCCGGGACCCACCCCCCCCTCACCCAACTGAGGGACCCCTCATCACCTCCCCTCCACCCAAACTGAGGGACCCCTCATCACCTCCCCTCCACCCGAACTGAGGGACCCCTCACCATCTCCCCTCCACCCGAACTGAGGGACCCCTCACCATCTCCCCTCCCCCCGAACTGAGGGACCCCTCACCATCTCCCCTTCCCTCAAACTGAGGGACCCCTCACCATCTCCCCTCCCCCCGAACTGAGGGACCCCTCACCATCTCCCCTCCCCCCGAACTGAGGGACCCCTCACCACCTCCCCTCCACCCGAACTGAGGGACCCCTCACCATCTCCCCTACCCCCGAACTGAGGGACCCCTCATCACCTCCCCTCCCCCCGAACTGAGGGACCCCTCACCATCTCCCCTCCCCCCCGAACTGAGGGACCCCTCATCACCTCCCCTCCACCCGAACTGAGGGACCCCTCACCATCTCCCCTCCCCCCGAACTGAGGGACCCCTCATCACCTCCCCTCCCCCCGAACTGAGGGACCCCTCACCACCTCCCCTCCCCCCGAACTGAGGGACCCCTCACCACCTCCCCTCCCCCCGAACTGAGGGACCCCTCACCATCTCCCCTCCCCCCGAACTGAGGGACCCCTCACCATCTCCCCTCCCCCCGAACTGAGGGACCCCTCACCACCTCCCCTCCACCCGAACTGAGGGACCCCTCACCACCTCCCCTCCACCCGAACTGAGGGACCCCTCACCACCTCCCCTCCCCCCGAACTGAGGGACCCCTCACCACCTCCCCTCCACCCGAACTGAGGGACCCCTCACCATCTCCCCTCCACCCGAACTGAGGGACCCCTCACCACCTCCCCTCCACCCGAACTGAGGGACCCCTCACCACCTCCCCTCCACCCGAACTGAGGGACCCCTCACCATCTCCCCTCCCCTCAAACTGAGGGACCCCTCACCATCTCCCCCCCCCCAAACTAAGGGACCCCACCCCTTCCCCCCCCAAACTAAGGGACCCCACCCCTTCCTCCCCCCCCAAACTAAGGACCCCTCCCCTTCCTCCCCCCCCAAACTAAGAGACCCCTCCCCCCTTACCCCCAAACTAAGAGACCCCTCCCCCCTTACCCCCAAACAAAGAGACCCCTCCCCCTTACCCCCAAACAAAGAGACCCCTCCCCCTTACCCCCAAACAAAGAGACCCCTCCCCCTTACCCCCAAACGAAGGGACCCCTCCCCCTTACCCCCAAACAAAGAGACCCCTCCCCCTTACCCCCAAACTAAGAGACCCCTCCCCCTTACCCCCAAACTAAGAGACCCCTCCCCCTTACCCCCAAACAAAGAGACCCCTCCCCCTTACCCCCAAACAAAGAGACCCCTCCCCCTTACCCCCAAACTAAGAGACCCCTCCCCCTTACCCCCAAACTAAGAGACCCCTCCCCCTTACCCCCAAACTAAGAGACCCCTCCCCCTTACCCCCAAACTAAGAGACCCCTCCCCCTTACCCCCAAACAAAGAGACCCCTCCCCCTTACCCCCAAACAAAGGGACCCCTCCCCCTTACCCCCAAACAAAGAGACCCCTCCCCCTTACCCCCAAACAAAGGGACCCCTCCCCCTTACCCCCAAACAAAGGGACCCCTCCCCCTTACCCCCAAACAAAGGGACCCCTCCCTTTCCCCCGCCCCCCACCCCCACCCCCAACCCCACCACCCCACCCCCGACCCTGCTGATACTCACGTGCCAGGTAGAGGAAGAGGGTGGCGGGCTCCGACCGAGCCGAGGCCGCCCGGTGCCAGCGCTGACCCTGGCGTCGGGCCCAGAGCGTCACCTGACAGCGGTAAGGCCCCTGGTCCTCCGGCCGGGCCCGGTGGATGCGCAGGCGGAAGCAGAGGGGGGAGGGGCGGTCGGTGGCCAGCCAGCTGCCCGCCGGGGTCCGGCCGGCCAGGCGGGCGGGCAGGCTGACGCCCCGGTGGTCCACCAGGGCCAGGGGAGCCTCCCGCTCGGACCACCAGCCCACGGCCAGGCTCAGCTCCGGCCCGTCCGGCCTGGTCCCCAGGCTGACGTTGCAGTGAAGGTCGACGGTGTCGCCCCGGTAGAAGGTGGCCGGGGCCACCGAGGCCACGGCGCCCAGCGTCACGTCTGTCAGGGAGGGGGCGGAGAGGAGTCAGGCACAGGAAGATCCCACAGCAATAGCCGCTCCCTCCACAAACCCCCCAACCGGCCGACAGTCTAATCCCACTCTCCCCCTCACTCCCCGCACCCTTTAATATCCCACCCAGTCTAATCCCACTCTCCCCCTCACTCCCCGCACCCTTTAATATCCCACCCAGTCTAATCCCACTCTCCCCCTCACTCCCCACACCCTTTAATATCCCACCCAGTCTAATCCCACTCTCCCCCTCACTCCCTGCACCCTTTAATATCCCACCCAGTCTAATCCCACTCTCCCCCTCACTCCCCGCACCCTTCAATATCCCACCCAGTCTAATCCCACTCTCGCCCTCACTCCCCACACCCTTTAATATCCCACCCAGTCTAATCCCACTCTCCCCCTCACTCCCCACACCCTTTAATATCCCACCCAGTCTAATCCCACTCTCCCCCTCACTCCCTGCACCCTTTAATATCCCACCCAGTCTAATCCCACTCTCCCCCTCACTCCCCGCACCCTTCAATATCCCACCCAGTCTAATCCCACTCTCCCCCTCACTCCCCGCACCCTTTAATATCCCACCCAGTCTAATCCCACTCTCCCCTTCACTCCCCACACCCTTTAATATCCCACCCAGTCTAATCCCACTCTCCCCCTCACTCCCCACACCCTTTAATATCCCACCCAGTCTAATCCCACTCTCCCCCTCACTCCCCACACCCTTTAATATCCCACCCAGTCTAATCCCACTCTCCCCCTCACTCCCCGCACCCTTTAATAACCCACCCAGTCTAATCCCACTCTCCCCCTCACTCCCCACACACTTTAATATCCCACCCAGTCTAATCCCACTCTCCCCCTCACTCCCCGCACACTTTAATATCCCACCCAGTCTAATCCCACTCTCCCCCTCACTCCCCGCACCCTGTAATATCCCACCCAGTCTAATCCCACTCTCCCCCCTTCACTCCCCGCACCCTTTAATATCCCACCCAGTCTAATCCCACTCTCCCACTCACTCCCCGCACCCTTTAATATCCCACCCAGTCTAATCACACTCTCCCCGTCACTCCCCGCACCCTTTAATATCCCACCCAGTCTAATCCCACTCTCCCCCTCACTCCCCGCACCCTTTAATACCCCACCCAGTCTAATCCCACTCTCCCCCTGACTCCCCGCACCCTTTAATATCGCACCCAGTCTAATCCCACTCTCCCCATCACTCCCCGCACCCTTCAATATCCCACCCAGTCTAATCCCACTCTCTCCCCCTCACTCCCCACACCCTTTAATAACCCACCCAGTCTAATCCCACTCTCCCCCTCACTCCCTGCGCCCTTTAATATCCCACCCAGTCTAATCCCACTCTCCCCCTCACTCCCCGCACCCTATAATATCCCACCCAGTCTAATCCCACTCTCCCCCTCACTAGCCACACCCTTTAATATCCCACCCAGTCTAATCCCACTCTCCCCCTCACACCCCACACCCTTTAATATCCCACCCAGTCTAATCCCACTCTCCCCCTCACTCCCCACACCCTTCAATATCCCACCCAGTCTAATCCCACTCTCCCCCTCAATCCCCACACCCTTTAATATCCCACCCAGTCTAATCCCACTCTCCCCCTCACTCCCCGCACCCTGTAATATCCCACCCAGTCTAATCCCACTCTCCCCCTGACTCCCCACACCCTTTAATATCCCACCCAGTCTAATCCCACTCTCCCCCTCACTCCCCGCGCCCTTTAATATCACACCCAGTCTAATCCCACTCTCCCCCTCACTCCCCACACCCTTTAATATCCCACCCAGTCTAATCCCACTCTCCCCCTCACTCCCCGCACCCTTTAATATCCCACCCAGTCTAATCCCACTCTCCCCCTCACTCCCCACATTGTTTAATATCCCACCCAGTCTAATCCCACTCTCCCCCTCACTCCCCGCACCCTTTAATATCCCACCCAGTCTAATCCCACTCTCCCCCTCACTCCCCGCACCCTTTAATATCCCACCCAGTCTAATCCCACTCTCCCCCTCACTCCCCACACCCTTCAATATCCCACCCAGTCTAATCCCACTCTCCCCCTCAATCCCCACACCCTTTAATATCCCACCCAGTCTAATCCCACTCTCCCCCTCACTCCCCGCACCCTTCAATATCCCACCCAGTCTAATCCCACTCTCCCCCTCAATCCCCACACCCTTTAATATCCCACCCAGTCTAATCCCACTCTCCCCGTCACTCCCCACACCCTTTAATATCCCACCCAGTCTAATCCCACTCTCCCCCTCATTCCCCACACCCTTTAATATCCCACCCAGTCTAATCCCACTCTCCCTCTCACTCCCCACACCCTTTAATATCCCACCCAGTCTAATCCCACTCTCCCCCTCACTCCCCGCACCCTTTAATATCCCACCCAGTCTAATCCCACTCTCCCCCTCACTCCCCGCACCCTTTAATATCCCACCCAGTCTAATCCCACTCTCCCACTCACTCCCCGCACCCTTTAATATCCCACCCAGTCTAATCACACTCTCCCCGTCACTCCCCGCACCCTTTAATAACCCACCCAGTCTAATCCCACTCTCCCCCTCACTCCCCGCACCCTTTAATATCCCACCCAGTCTAATCCCACTCTCCCCCTCACTCCCCACACCCTTTAATATCCCACCCAGTCTAATCCCACTCTCCCCCTCACTCCCCGCACCCTTTAATATCCCACCCAGTCTAATCCCACTCTCCCCCTCACTCCCCACACCCTGTAATATCCCACCCAGTCTAATCCCACTCTCCCCCTCACTCCCCGTACCCTTTAATATCCCACCCAGTCTAATCCCACTCTCCCCCTCACTCCCCGTACCCTTTAATATCCCACCCAGTCTAATCCCACTCTCCCCCTCACTCCCTGCACCCTTCAATATCCCACCCAGTCTAATCCCACTCTCCCCCTCACTCCCTTCACCCTGTAATATCCCACCCAGTCTAATCCCACTCTCCCCCCTTCACTCCCCGCACCCTTTAATATCCCACCCAGTCTAATCCCACTCTCCCCGTCACTCCCCGCACCCTTTAATATCCCACCCAGTCTAATCCCACTCTCCCCCTCACTCCCCGCACCCTGTAATATCCCACCCAGTCTAATCCCACTCTCTCCCCCTCATTCCCCACACCCTTTAATATCCCACCCAGTCTAATCCCACTCTCCCCCTCACTCCCCGCACCCTGTAATATCCCACCCAGTCTAATCCCACTCTCCCCCTCACTCCCCACACCCTTCAATATCCCACCCAGTCTAATCCCACTCTCCCCCTCACTCCCCGCACCCTTTAATATCCCACCCAGTCTAATCCCACTCTCCCCCTCAATCCCCGCACCCTTTAATATCCCACCCAGTCTAATCCCACTCTCCCCCTCACTAGCCACACCCTTTAATATCCCACCCAGTCTAATCCCACTCTCCCCCTCACTAGCCACACCCTTTAATATCCCACCCAGTCTAATCCCACTCTCCCCCTCACTCCCCGCACCCTTTAATATCCCACCCAGTCTAATCCCACTCTCCCCCTGACTCCCCGCACCCTTTAATATCCCACCCAGTCTAATCCCACTCTCCCCCTCACTCCCCGCACCCTGTAATATCCCACCCAGTCTAATCCCACTCTCCCCCTCACTCCCCGCACCCTTTAATATCCCACCCAGTCTAATCCCACTCTCCCCCTCACTCCCCGTAGCCTTTAATATCCCACCCAGTCTAATCCCAATCTCCCCCTCATTCCCCACACCCTTTAATATCCCACCCAGTCTAATCCCACTCTCCCCCTCACTCCCCGCACCCTGTAATATCCCACACAGTCTAATCCCACTCTCCCCCTCACTCCCCGCGCCCTTTAATATCCCACCCAGTCTAATCCCACTCTCCCCCTCACTCCCCGCACCCTTTAATATCCCACCCAGTCTAATCCCACTCTCCCCCTCACTCCCCGGACCCTTTAATATCCCACCCAGTCTAATCCCACTCTCCCTCTCACTCCCCGCACCCTTTAATATCCCACCCAGTCTAATCCCACTCTCCCCGCCTCACTCCCCACACCCTTTAATATCCCACCCAGTCTAATCCCACTCTCCCCGCCTCACTCCCCACACCCTTTAATATCCCACCCAGTCTAATCACACTCTCCCCCTCACTCCCCGCACCCTTTAATATCCCACCCAGTCTAATCCCACTCTCCCCGTCACTCCCCGCACCCTGTAATATCCCACTCAGTCTAATCCCACTCTCCCCCTCACTCCCCGCACCCTTTAATATCCCACCCAGTCTAATCCCACTCTCCCCCACACTCCCCGCACCCTGTAATATCCCACCCAGTCTAATCCCACTCTCCCCCTCACTCCCCACACCCTTTAATATCCCACCCAGTCTAATCCCAGTCTCCTTTTAATTGTCTTGTTGTAATCCTACCCTTAGAGAGATTGTTTAGTGCCTCTCTCACCATTTTCCAAGATGGACACATCTGCCAAAGGGATTGTCCGTTCAAGAATCTTCTTCCAGCTCATGCCAGGGTCCTGGATCCACTCTGCTGCCGCGCAGTAATACCGTCCTGCATCCTGGGGCTTCACCTGGTCAACCCTCAGGTGGTAGCTGTCACCTCTGACCTTCTCGACCCTGATCTGACCCCGGGCGTATCGGGACCAATAGGCCCCCTGTTCCTTGCCCTCCACCGTCAGGTCCCGGCCGATCCCAATGACCATCTCCCGCTCCCCGGTGCTGCTCCGGTTCAGGCTGAAGGTGACCGAGAGGTGGGTGTGCAGCAGCGTAAGGGTCGCAGCACGGCACTGGAGGGCGAGGGTCTCACCTTCGTGTAGGGCCAGGCTGGGGGGCTCACCTGAGGGTCCGGACAGCTGCAGGGTATCGGCGAGGACTGTGTCGGAGCGAGGGAGAATGAGGGAAAGAGGGAGACAGAGGCAGAAATTCAGGGAGAGACAGGGAAGGAGAGAGAGAGATACACAGAGGCAGAAGGAGTGAGAGAGTGAGGGGACAAAAACGGAGACAGGGAGTCAGTAAGGGAGAATGTAGCATTATACAGCCATTCTACACAATCCAAATAGACCCAAACCCCTTCCCATTCACTCCCACGGTCCACAATCCCACTTGCCCCAAACCCCTTCCCATTCACTCCCACGGTCCACAATCCCACTTGCCCCAAACCCCTTCCCATTCACTCCCACTGTCCACAATCACAATAGAACCAAAACCCTTCCCATTTACTCCCACTGTACACAATCCCAATGGACCCAAACCCCTTCCCATTCACTCCCACTGTCCACAATCCCAATGGACCCAAACTCATTCCCATTCACTATCACTGTCCACAATCCCAATGGACCCAAACCCCTTCCCGTTCACTCCCACTCTCCACAATCCCAAAGGACCCAAACCCCTTCCCATTCACTCACACTGTCCACAATCCCAATGGACCCAAACCCCTTCCCGTTCACTTCTACTGTCCACAATCCCAATGGACCCAAAACCCTTCCCATTCACTCCCACTGTCCACAATCCCAATGGACCCAAACCCCTTCCCATTCACTCCCACTGTCCACAATCCCAATGGACCCAAAACCCTTCTCATTCTCTCCCACTGTCCACAATCCCAATGGACCCAAACCCCTTCCCATTCACTCCCACTGTCCACAATCCCAATGGACCCAAACTCATTCCCATTCACTATCACTGTCCACAATCCCAATGGACCCAAACCCCTTCCCATTCACTCCCACTGTCCACAATCCCTTTGGGCCCAATTCACGTCCCACCCAATTCCACGTGTCTACCTTTCAGCTCAACCCTGGCACTCTTTGAGGCCGGGTACACCCTGGCCATCGTGTCCGTCTTACACTCGTACTCTCCCGCATCGTCCTTCTGTAGGTGGGTGAGGTGCAGCTCCACGGAGACAGGGGAGGGCTTGTAGAGGTAGATCTCTCTTGCCCCGACGCGGGGCCCATAGGTGGGGTCGGGGTATTTTGGGTCCCGCGTGCTGATCAATCCGATCGAGGCAATGGCTGCTTCAGGCTTGAAGACCGACCACCAAAAGTCCCGCTCACCACCGCTCTGGTCAGAGGTCGCGTTGCAGGGGATGATAACGTGGGTCCCCTCGATCCTGTGCAGAGGGCCCCTGGGCACTTGCACCAGCCAGGGACTCGACATTCCTGTGGGCGTGAGAGAACCACACCGGTTTACTCAGAGACCGGGGCAGGAGGAGAAGCAGCTCAGCCCATCGAGTTTGCTCCGGCCCTCTTGGCTGCTACTCCACTTTCCTGCACTCTTTCCCCCCCCCAACCCCATCCCTCAATTCCCAGATCTCTAACCACCTCAATCTCAAGATCATTCACTCCCTCCACCACCGACGTACAGTAGCAGCAGCGTGTGTACCATCTACAAGATGCGCTGCAGGAATTCACCAAGGCTCCTTCGACAGCACCTTCCAAACCCACGACCACTACCATCTAGAAGGACAAGGGCAGCAGATAGATGGGGACTTCAAAGCAAGAGAGAGAGCTTTACGATTTTATTTACTAACCTCCCTGTGCGGGATCTTGTCAAAAGCTTTCTGAATAACCAAATACGCCACATCCACTGGTTCTCCCTTATCTACTCTGCTAGTTACACCCTCACAAAACTCCCAACAGGTTAACAAATAGTCATTGGGTAGCACAGAACTCGTGTTGCTGAAAAGAGAGACATGTCTAAACTTTTCATCTGGCACTCATCAGGACACATCACAAGAATACCAGTATGAGGCGCAAACAACGATTTATACTGCATGTGAAGAGAGTGCTGAATCGTTGGCATGTGGGCTGTAATTGGTACAGGTGATGCCATGGAGAATGCACCGTGATGGTGACTGACAGGTTAAAGTTTTAAACCAGGCAGCTTGATTCTGATTGGTCAAGGCATTGCCTTGAGGAATGAACCAGCGAATGGCCATCACTTATTGCATTCAGGTAAAACAGGTGCAGTGTGTCTACCTGTTCTTTCTGTCTGCAAAGACAGGGGCCCCGTGTACTAATATATGTAGCCTCCAGTATAGACAAAAGGCCACATGGCGAGGCCAACTGACAATCTTAAATTGATTGTCAAGGTAATTCTTAGCGGAATGAGGAATATTCCCTAAATGTCGTCCAAGTTGTGGAATTACACCTAATGTTGGACATTGAGTTTTGAATTTTGCAAGCAGGAGCTGGGTGAGTAAAGCTTGTCCCTTGCCTATTGCGAGCAGCAGAAGGGTCATGCGATCTACCTCAGATTACCCTGCAAGGGCAAGATCATTCAAAGGTTTGAGTAAAAGGTAGCAACACAAGTGGTATTCATGACTTAAAAGGATGCTGCCTTCAGGTCAAAAGAAATGAGCAATGTGCTATATGAAGTTCAGTTCCATAGTGATGCCCGGTACACAGGGTGTATGTCCCAAAGACTGGTGGATAATGTTTGATGGGGATACCCCGTGCTGTATCTGTCCTGGGAGTGTTTGATGGGGACAGTGTAGATGGAGATTTACTCTGTATCTAACCCCGTGCTGTACCTGTCCTGGGAGAGTTTGTTGGGGACAGTGTATAGGGAGATTTACTCTGTATCTAACCCCGTGCTGTGCCTGTCCTGCGAGTGTTTGATGGGGACAATGTAGAGGGAGCTTTACTCTGTATCTAACCCCGTGCTGTAGCTGTCCTGGGAGTGTTTGATGGGGACAGTGTAGAGGGAGATTTACTCTGTATCTAACCCCGTGCTGTACCTGTCCTGGGCGTGTTTGATGGAGACAGTGTAGAGGGATATTTACTCTGTATCTAACCCCGTGCTGTACCTGTCCTGGGAGTGTTTGATGGGGAGAGTGTAGAGGGAGATTTACTCTGTATCTAACCCCGTGCTGTCCCTGTCCTGGGAGTGTTTGTTGGGGACAGTGTATAGGGAGATTTACTCTGTATCTAACCCCGTGCTGTCCCTGTCCTGGGAGTGTTTGTTGGGGACAGTGTAGATGGTGATTTACTCTGTATCTAACCCCGTGCTGTACCTGTCCTGGGAGTGTTTGATGGGGACAGTGTATAGGGAGATTTACTCTGTATCTAACCCCGTGCTGTACCTCTCCTGTGAGCGTTTGATGGGGACAGTGTACAGGGAGCTTTACTCTGTACCTAACCCCGTGCTGTACCTGTCCTGGGAGTGTTTGATGGGGACAATGTCGAGGGTGTATTACTCTGTATCTAACCCCGTGCTGTACCTGTCCTGGGAGTGTTTGATGGAGACAGTGTAGAGGGAGATTTACTCTGTATCTAACCCCGTGCTGTACCTGTCCTGGGAGTGTTTGATGGAGACAGTGTAGAGGGAGATTTACTCTGTATCTAACCCCGTGCTGTACCTGTGCTGGGAGTGTTTGATGGGGACAGTGTACAGGGAGCTTTACTCTGTATCTATCCCCGTGCTGTACCTGTCCTGGGAGTGTTTGATGGGGACAGTGTAGAGGGAGCTTTACTCTGTATCAAACCCCGTGCTGTACCTGTCCTGGGAGAGTTTGATGGAGACAGTGTAGAGGGAGCTATACTCTGTATCTAACTCCATGCTGTAGCTGTCCTGGGAGTGTTTGATGGGGGCAGTGGAGAGGGAGATTTACTCTGTATCTGAAAATCTATACTATTGAAAGTCCTTGCACTGATCTATGTCAAGTGCATATTGGCAGGTTGAGATAATGAGGACAATGAGTCACTCACCATCTGCCATTAATGTTGTTTTTATTGCCCCATGTCCCTGGAGTAAAGCCATCAAAAAATAGAAACAGCCTGACTCAATGTCAATCTCTCTCTCTCACCCACACACACACACTCACTCTCTCACTTTCACTCACACACTCTCAAACTCTCTCTCACATGCACCCTCTCTCTCACACATATACACACACACACACACACACACACACACAAACACAGAGCAACACACAGACAGCATACATTCACACACAAACACAGACACATATACATCCTCTCACACACACGCACTCAGATGCTCACACATGCACACACTCACAGACACTCACAGTCATATACATAGACATACACTCTCGTGCACGCACACACACAGGTACAAACACAGATACACACACACCCCCTCACGCACAAACACACGCACCAACACACACACACTATGTCTCACTCACGCATATGCACACTCACACTTGAGCACACTTTCGTAAGCACGCACACACACACACACACAAACACACATACTCAAACACAGACATGTACATACACCCACACAGTCAGACTGTCACACACACACACAAATATACAGAGACACACACTACCTCTCACACGCATTCACACACTCTCACGCTTACACAGGAACAGAAACTCAAAAGGCGATTGGAGAGAAGGGTTTGGAGGGAAGGGATGGGCGAGAAAGGATTGGAGGAGAGAGGATTTGGAGGGAAGAGGGATTGAAGGGAAGAGGGATTGGAGTGAAGAGGGATTAAAGAGGAGGGCGATTGGAGGGAAGAGGGATTGAAGAGGAGGGGTTTGGAGGGAAGAGGGATTGAAGAGGAGGGGGATTGAAGAGTGGGATTGGAGGGAAGGGGGATTGAAGAGGAGGGGGATTGGAGGCGATGGAGATTGAAGGGCAGGGGGATTGGAGGTGATGGAGATTGAAGGGCGGGGGATTGGAGGGAAAGGTGATTGGAGGGAAGAGGGAAATTAGAAAGAAGGGATTGGAGGGCAGTGTATTGGAGGAGAGGGATTGGAGGGATAAGATGAGTGAAGATTTGAGCAATGTCGGGGTGTCAAGGTGGCTGATCTCCTATGTGAGGCAGCAGCCACACTACATAAACCTTCTCCCATCGGCTCAGTGTCCTCTGTCACTCTCACACTCACACCAGCTAATGTAACAGAATCAGAGCACAGACAGCGAGGCCTCCATTCCTCACTGCTACTTCCCATTACCCAGTTATTACATCTCTCCGACACTCTCTCTCTCCCCTCTATCTCCTTCTCTCTCTCTCTCTCCCCCTCTCTATCTCCTTCTCTCTCTCCCTCCCCTCTATCTCCTTCTCTCTCTCTCTCTCTCCCCCTTTCCTCTATCTCCTTCTCTCTCTCTCTCTCTCCCTCCCCTCTATCTCCTCTCTCCTTCTCTCTCCCTCCCCTCTATCTCCTTCTCACTCTCCCTCCCCTCTAACTCCTTCTCACTCTCCCTCCCCTCTATCTCTTTCTCTCTCTCTCCCTCCCCTTTATCTCCTTCTCTCTCTCTCTCTCCCTCCACTCTATCTCCTTCTCTCTCTCTCTCCCTCCCCTTTATCTCTCTCTCTCTCTCTCTCTGTCCGTCAATCTGTTGACTCTCCTGCTCTCCATCACACTGTCAGCCTCTCTCTCTGTGTCTCTCTCTCTCTCTCTCTCTCTCCCTCCACTCTATTTCCTTCTCTCTCTCTCACCCTCCTCTTTATCTCCATCTATCTCTCTCTCACTCTGTCAATCTGTTGTCTCTCCTGCTCTCCGTCACACTGTCAGCCTCTCTCTCTGTGTCTCTCTCTCTCTCTCTCTCTCTCTCTTTCTCTCTGTCAATCTGTTGACTCTCCTGCTCTCCGTCACACTGTCAGCCTCTCTCTCTCTGTGTCTCTCTCTCTCTCTCTCTCCACTGCTCCTCTGCTTCTCTGATTCTCTATCATTCTCTCTCTGGCTCACTCTCCATTTCGCTATCTCCTTCAGTCCCGTCTCTTCAAGTCTCCATGGCATTGGCTGGCTCTGTCTTTCCCTACCCCAGCATTCCTGCTCACCATCAGGCTGTCCCTGCCTTTCATGCTGTCGCTGTCTCCCTCTTCCTCCCCTTGCGTCTCTCCTTCATCCTTTCTCTCACTCTCCCTCCCTGCCTCCTGTCCGTCTCTCTATCTCTCCCCCGCTACCCATCTCCCTGCAGTAAAATTGATAAGAACGAGGCAGAGGCCTCTCAATCACAACTCACCAATGAAGGCAGCAAGTGTTAGGATTATCCCGGGAGCTGTCTCTGTGCTCGACATGACTGCAGGTGGCAGTGTGTCTCTCAAGAAAGGGAGAAACTCGGGAACAGGGAGAGTAAGATGTCAAAACAGAGCAGCAGGAACACAAAGAGGCCGGCCCCCTTGTCACACCTCCCTTGACTACGCAACTCTGTTCAGCCCCCTCCTCCTCCTCCTCGCTAGACAGCCCTCGGAAATCCCTCAAACAGCCCAAACTCTCCACCACGGACAAACAGAGGGTCAGTGCTGAGGGTGTGCTGCACTGTCGGAGGGTCAGTGCAAAGGGAGTACTGCACAGTCGGAGGGTTAGTACTGAGGGAGGGCTGCACTGTCGGAGGGTCAGTAATGAGGGAGTGCTGCACTGTCGGAGGGTCAGTACTGAGGGAGTGCTGCACTGTCGGAGGGTCTGTACTGAGGGAGGGCTGCACTGTCGGAGGGTCAGTAATGAGGGAGTGCTGCACTGTCGGAGGGTCAGTAATGAGGGAGTGCTGCACTGTCGGAGGGTCAGTAATGAAGGAGTGCTGAACTGTCAGAGGGTCAGTACTGAGGGAGTGCTGCACTGCCGGAGGGTCAGTGCTGAGGGAGTGCTGCACTGTCGGAGGGTCAGCACTGAGGGAGTGCTGCACTGTCAGAGGGTCAGTGCTGAGGGAGTGCTGCACTGTCGAAGGGTCAGTACTGAGGGAGTGCTGCACAATCGGAGGGTCAGTACTGAAGAAGTGCCGCACTGTCGGAGGGACAGTGCTGAGGGAGTGCTGCACTGTCGGAGGGTCAGTATTGAGGGAGTGCTGCACTGTCGGAGGATCAGTACTGAGGGAGTGCTGCACTGCCAGGGGGTCAGTACTGAGGGAGTGCTGCACTGTCAGAGGGTCAGTACTGAGGGAGCGCTGCACTGTTGGAGGGTCAGTACTGAGGGAGTGCTGCACTGTCGGATGATCAGTGCAAAGGGAGTGCTGCACTGTCGGAGGGTCGGTACTGAGGGAGTGCTGCACTGTCAGAGGGTTAGTACTGAGGGAGTGCTGCACTGTTGGAGGGTCAGCACTGAGGGAGTGCTGCAATGTCGGAGGGTCAGTACTGAGGGAGTGCTAAACTGTCAGAGGGTCAGTACTGAGGGAGTGCTGCACTGTCGGAGGGTCAGTACTGAGGGAGTGCTGTACTGTCAGAGGGTCAGTAATGAGGGAGTGCTGCACTGTCAGAGGGTCAGTACTGAGGGATGCTGCACTGTCGGAGGGTCAGTGCTGAGGGAGTGATGCACTGTCAGAGGGTCAGTACTGAGGGAGTGCTGCACTGTCGGAGGGTCAGTACTGAGGGAGTGCTGCACTGTCACGGGGTCAGTAGTGAGGGAGTGCTGCACTCACGGAGGGTCAGTACTGAGGAAGTGCTGCATTGTCAGAGGGTCAGTACTGAGGGAGTGCTGCACTTTCGAAGCTTCAGTACTGAGAGAATGCTCCACTGTCGGAGGGTCAGTACTGAGAGAGTGCTGCACTGTAGGAGGGTCAGTACTGAGGGAGTGCTGCACTGTAGGAGGGTCAGTACTGAGGGAGTGCTGCACTGTTGGAGGCTCAGTACTGAGGGAGTGCTGCACTGTCGGAGGCTCAGTAATGAGGGAGTGCTGCACTGTCGGAGGGTCAGTACTGAGGGAGTGCTGCACTGTAGGAGGGTCAGTGCTGAGGGAGTGCTGCACTGTCGGAGGGTCAGTACTGAGGGAGTGCTGCACTGTCAGAGGGTGAGTACTGAGGGAGTGCTGCACTGTCGGAGGGTCAGTGCAAAGGGAGTGCTGCACTGTCGGACTGTCAGTACTGAGGGAGTGCTGCACTGTCACAGGGTCAGTAGTGAGGGAGTGCTGCACTCACGGAGGGTCAGTACTGAGGGAGTGCTGCACTGTTGGAGGGTCAGTGCTGAGGGAGCGTTGCACTGTCAGAGGGTCAGTACTGAGGGAGTGCTGCACTGTTGGAGGGTCAGTACTGAAGGAGTGCTGCACTGTCGAGGGTTCAGTAATGAGGGAGTGCTGCACTGTAGGAGGGTCAGTACTGAGTGAGTGCTGCACTGTCAGAGGGTCTGTACTGAGGGAGTGCTGCACTGTCGGAGGGTCAGTACTGAGGGAGTGCTGCACTGTCAGAGGGTTAGTACTGAGGGAGTGCTACACTGTCAGAGGGTCAGTACTGAGGGAGTGCAGCACTGTCGGAGGGTCAGTACTGAGGAAGTGCTGCACTGTCGGAGGGTCAGTACTGAGGGAGTGCTACACTGTCAGAGGGTCAGTACTGAGGGAGTGCTGCACTCACGGAGGGTCAGTACTGAGGGAGTGCTGCACTGTCAGAGGGTCAGTACAGAGGGAGTGCTGCACTGTCAGAGGGTCAGTACTGAGGGAGTGCTGCACTGTGGGAGGGTCAGTACTGAGACAGTGTTGCACTATTGGATGTCAGTACAGAGGTAGTGATGAAATGGCGGAGGGTCAGTCCTGAGGTAGTGATGCAATGTCGGAGGGTCAGTACTGAGGGAGTGCTGCACTTCAGAGGGTCAGGAGTGAGGGAGAGCTGCACTTTCGAAGCTTCAGTACTGAGAGAATGCTCCACTGTCGGAGGGTCAGTACTGAGAGAGTGCTGCAGTATCGGAGGGTCAGTGCAGAGGTAGTGATGAAATGGCGGAGGGTCAGTCCTGAGGTAGTGATGCAATGTCGGAGGGTCAGTCCTGAGGGAGTGCTGCACTGTCAGAGGGTCAAAACAGAGGGAGTGCTGCACTGTCAGAGGGTCAGTACTGAGGGAGTGCTGCACTGTCAGAGGGTGAGTACTGAGGGAGTGCTGCACTGTCAGAGGGTTAGTACTGAGGGAGTGCTGCACTGTCGGAGGGTCAGTGCAAAGGGAGTGCTGCACTGTCGGACTGTCAGTCCTGAGGGAGTGCTGCACTGTCACAGGGTCAGTAGTGAGGGAGTGCTGCACTCACGGAGGGTCAGTACTGAGGGAGTGCTGCACTGTTGGAGGGTCAGTGCTGAGGGAGCGTTGCACTGTCAGAGGGTCAGTACTGAGGGAGTGCCGCACTGTCAGAGGGTCAGTACTGAGGGAGTGCTGCACTGTCGAAGGTTCAGTAATGAGGGAGTGCTGCACTGTAGGAGGGTCAGTACTGAGGGAGTGCTGCACTGCCGGAGGTTCAGTACTGAGGGAGTGCTGCACTGTCAGAGGGTCTGTACTGAGGGAGTGCTGCACTGTCGGAGGGTCAGTACTGAGGAAGTGCTGCACTGTCAGAGGGTCAGTACTGAGGGAGTGCCGCACTGTCGGAGGGTCAGTGCTGAGGGAGTGCTGCACTATCGGAGGGTCAGTACAGAGGTAGTGATGAAATGGCGGAGGGTCAGTCCTGAGGTAGTGTTGCAATGTCGGAGGGTCAGTCCTGAGGGAGTGCTGCACTGTCGGAGGGTCAGTACTGAGGGAGAGCTGCACTGTCAGAGGGTCAGTACTGAGGGAGTGCTGCACTGTCAGAGAGTCAGTACTGAGGGAGAGCAGCACTGTCGGACGGTCGGTACTGAGGCAGAGCTGCACTGTCAAAGGGTCAGTACTGAGGGAGTGCTGCACTGTCGGACGGTCGGTACTGAGGGAGTGCTGCACTGTCAGAGGGTCAGTACTGAGGGAGTGCTGCACTGTCGGAGGGTCAGTACTGAGGGAGTGCTGCATTGTCAGAGGGTCAGTTCTGAGAGAATGCTCCACTGTCGGAAGCTCAGTACTGAGAGAGTGTTGCACTATCGGAGGGTCAGTACAGAGGTAGTGATGAAATGGCGAAGGGTCAGTCCTGAGGTAGTGATGCAATGTCGGAGGGTCAGTACTGAGGGAGTGCTGCACTGTCGAAGGCTCAGTAATGTGGGAGTGCTGCACTGCAGGAGGGTCAGTACTGAGGGAGTGCTGCACTGTCGGAGGGTCAGTACTGAGGGAGTGCTGTACTGTCAGAGGGTGAGTACTGAGGGAGTGCTGCACTGTCGGAGGGTCAGAACTGAGGGAGTGCTGCACTGTCGGAGGGTCAGTACTGAGGGAGTGCTGCACTGTGAGAGGGTGAGTACAGAGGGAGTGCTGCACTGTCGGAGGGTCAGTACTGAGGGAGTGCTGCACTGTTGGAGGGGCAGTACTGAAGGAGTGCTGCACTGTCGGAGGGTCAGTAGTGAGGGAGTGCTGCACTGTCAGAGGGTTAGTACTGAGGGAGTGCTGCACTGTGAGAGGGTTAGTACTGAGGGAGTGCTGCACTGTCGGAGGGTCAGTGCAAAGGGAGTGCTGCACTGTCGGACTGTCGGTACTGAGGGAGTGCTGCACTGTCAGAGGGTTAGTACTGAGGGAGTGCTGCACTGTCGAAGGGTCAGTACTGAGGGAGTGCTGCACTGTCAGAGGTTCAGTACTGAGGGAGTGCTGCACTGTCAGAAGGTCAGTACTGAGGGAGAGCCGCACTGTCGGAGGGTCAGTGCTGAGGGAGTGCTGCACTGTCGGAGGGTCAGTACTGAGGGAGTGCTGCACTGTCACGGGGTCAGTAGTGAGGGAGTGCTGCACTGTCGGAGCGTCAGTACTGAGGGAGTGCTGCACTGTCGGAGAGTCAGTGCAAAGGGAGTGCTGCACTGTCGGACGGTCGGTACTGAGGAAGTGCCGCACTGTCAGAGGGTCAGTACTGATTGCGTGCTGCACTTTCGAAGCTTCAGTACTGAGAGAATGCTCCACTGTTTGAGGGTCAGTACTGAGAGAATGTTGCACTATCGGAGGGTCAGTACAGAGGTAGTGATGCAATGGCGGAGGGTCAGTCCTGAGGTAGTGATGCAATGTCGGAGGTTCAGTCCTGAGGGAGTGCTGCACTGTTGGAGGATCAGTACTGAAGGAGTGCTGCACTGTTGGATGGTCAGTGCTGAGGGAGTGCTGCACTGTCGGAGGGTAAGTATTGAGAGAGTGCTGCACTGTAGGAGGGTCAGTACTGAGGGTGTGCTGCACTGTCAGAGGGTCAGTACTGAGGGAGTGCTGCACTGTCAGAGGGTGATTACTGAGGGAGTGCTGCACTGTCAGAGGGTTAGTACTGAGGGAGCGCTGCACTGTCGGAGGGTCAGTGCAAAGGGAGTGCTGCACTGTTGGAGGGTCGGTATTGAGGGAGTGCAGCTCTGTAAGAGGGTTAGAACTGAGGGAGTGCTGCACTGTCAGATGGTCAGTACTGAGGGAGTGCTGCACTGTCGGAGGGACAGTACTGAGGGAATGCTGCACTGTCGGAGGGTCAGTACTGAGGAAGTGCTGCACTGTCAGAGGGTCAGTACTGAGGAAGTGCCGCACTGTCGGAGGATCACTGCTGAGGGAGTGCTGCACTGTCGGAGGGTCGGTACTGAGGGAGTGCTGCACTGTCGGAGGGTCAGTGCTGAGGGAGTGCTGCACTGTCGGTGCGTCAGTTCTGAGGGAGTGCTGCACTCTCAGAGGGTCAGTACTGAGGGAGAGCTGCACTGTCAGAGAGTCAGTTCTGAGGGGGTGCTGCACTGTCGGAGGGTCATTACTGAGGGAGTGCTGCACTGTCAGAGGGTCAGTACTGAGGAAGTGCTGCACTGTTGGAGGGTCAGTACTGAAGGAGTGCTGCACGGTAGGAGGGTCAGTACTGAGGGTGTGCTGCACTGTCGGAGGGTCAGTACTGAGGGAGTGCTGCACTGTCAGAGGGTGATTACTGAGGGAGTGCTGCACTGTCAGAGGGTCAGTACTGAGGGAGCGCTGCACTGTCGGAGGGTCATTGCAAAGGGAGTGCTGTACTGTCGGAGGGTTGGTATTGAGGGAGTGCTGCTCTGTAAGAGGGTTAGTACTGAGGGAGTGCTGCACTGTCAGATGGCCAGTACTGAGGGAGTGCTGCACTGTCGGAGGGACAGTACTGAGGGAGAGCTGCACTGTCGGAGGGTCAGTACTGAGGGAGTGCTGCATTGTCGGAGGGTCAGTACTGAGGAAGTGCTGCACTGTCAGAGGGTCAGTACTGAGGAAGTGCCGCACTGTCGGACGGTCAGTGCTGAGGGAGTGCTGCACTGTCACGGGGTCAGCAGTGAGGGAGAGCTGCACTCACGCAGGGTCAGTACTGAGGGATTGCTTCACTGTTGGAGGGTCAGTGCTGAGGGAGCTTTGCACTGTCGGAGGGTCAGTATTGAGGGAGTGCTGTACTGTCGGAGGGTAAGTGTTGAGGGAGTGCTGCACTGTCGGAGGGCCAGTACTGAGGGAGTGCTGCAATGTAGGAGGGTCAGTACTGAGGGAGTGCCGCACTGTCAGAGGGTCAGTACTGAGGGAGTGCTGCACTGTCAGAGGGTCAGTACTGAGGGAGTGCTGCACTATCGGAGGGTCTGTACTGAGGGAGTGCTGCACTGTCGGAGGGTCAGTACTGAGGGAGTGCTGCACTGTCAGAGGGTCAGTACTGAGGGAGTGCTGCACTGTCAGAGGGTCAGAACTGAGGTAGTGCTGCACTGTTTGAGGGTAAGTACTTAGGGAGTGCTGCGCTGTCAGAAGGTCAGTACTGAGGGAGTGCTGCACTGTTGGAGGGTCAGTACTGAGGTAGTGCTGCACTGTTGGAGGGTCAGTACTGAGGGAGTGCAGCACTGTCGGAGTGTCAGTACTGAGGGAGTGCTGCACTGTCGGAGGGTGAGTATTGAGAGAGTGCTGCACTGTAGGAGGGTCAGTACTAACGGAGTGCTGCACTGTCAGATGGTCAGTACTGAGGGAGTGCTGCACTGTCGGAGGCTCAGTACTGAGGGAGTGCTGCACTGTCGGAGTGTCAGTACAGAAGGAGTGCTGGACTATAGGAAGGTCAGTACTGAGGGAGTGCTGCACTGTCGGAGGGTCAGTACTGAGGGAGTGCTGCACTGTAGGAGCGTCAGTACTGAGGGAGTGCTGCAATGTAGGAGGGTCAGTACTGAGGGAGTGCTGCACTGTCAGAGGGTCAGTATTGAGGGAGTGCTGCACTGTCGTAGGGTCAGTACTGAGGGAGTGATGCACTGTCGGAGGGTCAGTACTGAGGTAGTGCTGCACTGTTTGAGGGTCAGTACTTAGGGAGTGCTGCGCTGTCAGAAGGTCAGTACTGAGGGAGTGCTGCACTGTTGGAGGGTCAACTGAGGTAGTGCTGCACTGTCGGAGGGTGAGTATTGAGAGAGTGCTGCACTGTAGGAGGGTCAGTACTGACGGAGTGCTGCACTGTCAGATGGTCAGTACTGAGGGATTGCTGGACTATAGGAGGGTCAGTACTGAGGGAGTGCTGCACTGTCAGAGGGTTAGTACTGAGGGAGAGCTGCACTGTCAGAGAGTCAGTACTCTGGGAGTGCTGCACTGTCGGAGGGTGAGTATTGAGAGAGTGCTGCACTGTAGGAGGGTCAGTACTAACGGAGTGCTGCACTGTCAGATGGTCAGTACTGAGGGAGTGCTGCACTGTCGGAGGCTCAGTACTGAGGGAGTGCTGCACTGTCGGAGTGTCAGTACAGAAGGAGTGCTGGACTATAGGAAGGTCAGTACTGAGGGAGTGCTGCACTGTCGGAGGGTCAGTACTGAGGGAGTGCTGCACTGTAGGAGCGTCAGTACTGAGGGAGTGCTGCAATGTAGGAGGGTCAGTACTGAGGGAGTGCTGCACTGTCAGAGGGTCAGTATTGAGGGAGTGCTGCACTGTCGTAGGGTCAGTACTGAGGGAGTGATGCACTGTCGGAGGGTCAGTACTGAGGTAGTGCTGCACTGTTTGAGGGTCAGTACTTAGGGAGTGCTGCGCTGTCAGAAGGTCAGTACTGAGGGAGTGCTGCACTGTTGGAGGGTCAACTGAGGTAGTGCTGCACTGTCGGAGGGTGAGTATTGAGAGAGTGCTGCACTGTAGGAGGGTCAGTACTGACGGAGTGCTGCACTGTCAGATGGTCAGTACTGAGGGATTGCTGGACTATAGGAGGGTCAGTACTGAGGGAGTGCTGCACTGTCAGAGGGTTAGTACTGAGGGAGAGCTGCACTGTCAGAGAGTCAGTACTCTGGGAGTGCTGCACTGTCGGAGGGTCAGTACAGAGGGAGAGCTGCACTGTCGGAGGGTCAGTACAGAGGGAGTGCTGCACTGTCAGAGGGTGAGTACTGAGGGAGTGCTGAACTGTCGGAGGGTGAGTACTGAAGGAGTGCTGCACTATTGGAGGGTGAGTACTGAGGGAGTGCTGCACTGTCGGAGGGTCAGTACTGAGGGAGTGCTGCACTGTCGGAGAGTCAGTACTGAGGGAGTGCTGCACTGTCGGAGGGTCAGTACTGAGGGAGTGCTGCACTGTCAGAGGGTGAGTACTGAGGGAGTGCTGCACTGTTGGAGGGTCAGTACTGAGGGAGTGCTGTACTGTCAGAGGGTCAGTACTGAGTGAGTGCTGCACTGTCGGAGGGTCAGTACTGAGGGATTGCTGCACTGTCAGATTGTGAGTACTGAGGGAGTGCTGCACTATCGTAGCTTCAGTTCTGAGTGACTGCTCCACTGTCGGTGGGTCAGTACTGAGGGAGTGCTGCACTGTTGGAGGGTCAGTACTGAGGGAGTGCTGCACTGTCAGAGACTCAGTACTGAGGCAGTGCTGCACTGTTGGAGGGTCAGTACTGAAGGAGTGCTGCACTGTCGAAGGGTCAGTAATGAGGCAGTGCTGCACTGTCGGAGGGTCAGGACTGAGGGAGTGCTGCACTGTCAGAAGCTCAGTACTGAGGGAGAGCTGCACTGTCAGAGAGTCAGTACTGAGGGAGTGCCGCACTGTCAGAGGGTCAGTACTGATTGCGTGCTGCACTTTCGAAGCTTCAGTACTGAGAGAATGCTCCACTGTTTGAGGGTCAGTACTGAGAGAATGTTGCACTATCGGAGGGTCAGTACAGAGGTAGTGATGCAATGGCGGAGGGTCAGTCCTGAGGTAGTGATGCAATGTCGGAGGTTCAGTCCTGAGGGAGTGCTGCACTGTTGGAGGATCAGTACTGAAGGAGTGCTGCACTGTTGGATGGTCAGTGCTGAGGGAGTGCTGCACTGTCGGAGGGTAAGTATTGAGAGAGTGCTGCACTGTAGGAGGGTCAGTACTGAGGGTGTGCTGCACTGTCAGAGGGTCAGTACTGAGGGAGTGCTGCACTGTCAGAGGGTGATTACTGAGGGAGTGCTGCACTGTCAGAGGGTTAGTACTGAGGGAGCGCTGCACTGTCGGAGGGTCAGTGCAAAGGGAGTGCTGCACTGTTGGAGGGTCGGTATTGAGGGAGTGCAGCTCTGTAAGAGGGTTAGAACTGAGGGAGTGCTGCACTGTCAGATGGTCAGTACTGAGGGAGTGCTGCACTGTCGGAGGGACAGTACTGAGGGAATGCTGCACTGTCGGAGGGTCAGTACTGAGGAAGTGCTGCACTGTCAGAGGGTCAGTACTGAGGAAGTGCCGCACTGTCGGAGGATCACTGCTGAGGGAGTGCTGCACTGTCGGAGGGTCGGTACTGAGGGAGTGCTGCACTGTCGGAGGGTCAGTGCTGAGGGAGTGCTGCACTGTCGGTGCGTCAGTTCTGAGGGAGTGCTGCACTCTCAGAGGGTCAGTACTGAGGGAGAGCTGCACTGTCAGAGAGTCAGTTCTGAGGGGGTGCTGCACTGTCGGAGGGTCATTACTGAGGGAGTGCTGCACTGTCAGAGGGTCAGTACTGAGGAAGTGCTGCACTGTTGGAGGGTCAGTACTGAAGGAGTGCTGCACGGTAGGAGGGTCAGTACTGAGGGTGTGCTGCACTGTCGGAGGGTCAGTACTGAGGGAGTGCTGCACTGTCAGAGGGTGATTACTGAGGGAGTGCTGCACTGTCAGAGGGTCAGTACTGAGGGAGCGCTGCACTGTCGGAGGGTCATTGCAAAGGGAGTGCTGTACTGTCGGAGGGTTGGTATTGAGGGAGTGCTGCTCTGTAAGAGGGTTAGTACTGAGGGAGTGCTGCACTGTCAGATGGCCAGTACTGAGGGAGTGCTGCACTGTCGGAGGGACAGTACTGAGGGAGAGCTGCACTGTCGGAGGGTCAGTACTGAGGGAGTGCTGCATTGTCGGAGGGTCAGTACTGAGGAAGTGCTGCACTGTCAGAGGGTCAGTACTGAGGAAGTGCCGCACTGTCGGACGGTCAGTGCTGAGGGAGTGCTGCACTGTCACGGGGTCAGCAGTGAGGGAGAGCTGCACTCACGCAGGGTCAGTACTGAGGGATTGCTTCACTGTTGGAGGGTCAGTGCTGAGGGAGCTTTGCACTGTCGGAGGGTCAGTATTGAGGGAGTGCTGTACTGTCGGAGGGTAAGTGTTGAGGGAGTGCTGCACTGTCGGAGGGCCAGTACTGAGGGAGTGCTGCAATGTAGGAGGGTCAGTACTGAGGGAGTGCCGCACTGTCAGAGGGTCAGTACTGAGGGAGTGCTGCACTGTCAGAGGGTCAGTACTGAGGGAGTGCTGCACTATCGGAGGGTCTGTACTGAGGGAGTGCTGCACTGTCGGAGGGTCAGTACTGAGGGAGTGCTGCACTGTCAGAGGGTCAGTACTGAGGGAGTGCTGCACTGTCAGAGGGTCAGAACTGAGGTAGTGCTGCACTGTTTGAGGGTAAGTACTTAGGGAGTGCTGCGCTGTCAGAAGGTCAGTACTGAGGGAGTGCTGCACTGTTGGAGGGTCAGTACTGAGGTAGTGCTGCACTGTTGGAGGGTCAGTACTGAGGGAGTGCAGCACTGTCGGAGTGTCAGTACTGAGGGAGTGCTGCACTGTCGGAGGGTGAGTATTGAGAGAGTGCTGCACTGTAGGAGGGTCAGTACTAACGGAGTGCTGCACTGTCAGATGGTCAGTACTGAGGGAGTGCTGCACTGTCGGAGGCTCAGTACTGAGGGAGTGCTGCACTGTCGGAGTGTCAGTACAGAAGGAGTGCTGGACTATAGGAAGGTCAGTACTGAGGGAGTGCTGCACTGTCGGAGGGTCAGTACTGAGGGAGTGCTGCACTGTAGGAGCGTCAGTACTGAGGGAGTGCTGCAATGTAGGAGGGTCAGTACTGAGGGAGTGCTGCACTGTCAGAGGGTCAGTATTGAGGGAGTGCTGCACTGTCGTAGGGTCAGTACTGAGGGAGTGATGCACTGTCGGAGGGTCAGTACTGAGGTAGTGCTGCACTGTTTGAGGGTCAGTACTTAGGGAGTGCTGCGCTGTCAGAAGGTCAGTACTGAGGGAGTGCTGCACTGTTGGAGGGTCAACTGAGGTAGTGCTGCACTGTCGGAGGGTGAGTATTGAGAGAGTGCTGCACTGTAGGAGGGTCAGTACTGACGGAGTGCTGCACTGTCAGATGGTCAGTACTGAGGGATTGCTGGACTATAGGAGGGTCAGTACTGAGGGAGTGCTGCACTGTCAGAGGGTTAGTACTGAGGGAGAGCTGCACTGTCAGAGAGTCAGTACTCTGGGAGTGCTGCACTGTCGGAGGGTGAGTATTGAGAGAGTGCTGCACTGTAGGAGGGTCAGTACTAACGGAGTGCTGCACTGTCAGATGGTCAGTACTGAGGGAGTGCTGCACTGTCGGAGGCTCAGTACTGAGGGAGTGCTGCACTGTCGGAGTGTCAGTACAGAAGGAGTGCTGGACTATAGGAAGGTCAGTACTGAGGGAGTGCTGCACTGTCGGAGGGTCAGTACTGAGGGAGTGCTGCACTGTAGGAGCGTCAGTACTGAGGGAGTGCTGCAATGTAGGAGGGTCAGTACTGAGGGAGTGCTGCACTGTCAGAGGGTCAGTATTGAGGGAGTGCTGCACTGTCGTAGGGTCAGTACTGAGGGAGTGATGCACTGTCGGAGGGTCAGTACTGAGGTAGTGCTGCACTGTTTGAGGGTCAGTACTTAGGGAGTGCTGCGCTGTCAGAAGGTCAGTACTGAGGGAGTGCTGCACTGTTGGAGGGTCAACTGAGGTAGTGCTGCACTGTCGGAGGGTGAGTATTGAGAGAGTGCTGCACTGTAGGAGGGTCAGTACTGACGGAGTGCTGCACTGTCAGATGGTCAGTACTGAGGGATTGCTGGACTATAGGAGGGTCAGTACTGAGGGAGTGCTGCACTGTCAGAGGGTTAGTACTGAGGGAGAGCTGCACTGTCAGAGAGTCAGTACTCAGGGAGTGCTGCACTGTCGGAGGGTCAGTACAGAGGGAGAGCTGCACTGTCGGAGGGTCAGTACAGAGGGAGTGCTGCACTGTCAGAGGGTGAGTACTGAGGGAGTGCTGAACTGTCGGAGGGTGAGTACTGAAGGAGTGCTGCACTATTGGAGGGTGAGTACTGAGGGAGTGCTGCACTGTCGGAGGGTCAGTACTGAGGGAGTGCTGCACTGTCGGAGAGTCAGTACTGAGGGAGTGCTGCACTGTCGGAGGGTCAGTACTGAGGGAGTGCTGCACTGTCAGAGGGTGAGTACTGAGGGAGTGCTGCACTGTTGGAGGGTCAGTACTGAGGGAGTGCTGTACTGTCAGAGGGTCAGTACTGAGTGAGTGCTGCACTGTCGGAGGGTCAGTACTGAGGGATTGCTGCACTGTCAGATTGTGAGTACTGAGGGAGTGCTGCACTATCGAAGCTTCAGTTCTGAGAGAATGCTCCACTGTCGGTGGGTCAGTACTGAGGGAGTGCTGCACTGTTGGAGGGTCAGTACTGAGGGAGTGCTGCACTGTCAGAGACTCAGTACTGAGGCAGTGCTGCACTGTTGGAGGGTCAGTACTGAAGGAGTGCTGCACTGTCGAAGGGTCAGTAATGAGGCAGTGCTGCACTGTCGGAGGGTCAGGACTGAGGGAGTGCTGCACTGTCAGAAGCTCAGTACTGAGGGAGAGCTGCACTGTCAGAGAGTCAGTACTGAGGGAGTGCTGCACTGTCGGAGGGTCAGTACTGAGGGAGTGCTGCACTGTTGGAGGGTCAGTACTGAAGGAGTGCTGCACTGTCGGAGGTTCAGTAATGAGGGAGTGCTGCACTGTCAGAGGGTGAGTACTGAGGGAGTGCTGCACTGTCACTGGGTTAGTACTGAGGGAGTGCTGCACTGTCGGAGGGTCAGTGCAAAGGGAGTGCTGCACTGTCAGAGGGTTAGTACTGAGGGAGTGCTGCACTGTCAGAGGGTCAGTACTGAGGGATTGCTGCACTGTCAGAGGGTCGGTACTGATGGAGTGCTCCACTGTCGGAGGGTCAGTACTGTGGAAGTGCTGCACTGTCAGAGGGTCAGTACTGAGGGAGTGCTGCACTGTAGGAGGCTCAGTACTGAGGGAGTGCTGCACTGTCGGAGGGTCAGTACAGAGGGAGTGCTGGACTATAGGAAGGTCAGTACTGAGGGAGTGCTGCACTGTCGGAGGGTCAGTACTGAGGGAGTGCTGCACTGTAGGAGCGTCAGTACTGAGGGAGTGCTGCAATGTAGGAGGGTCAGTACTGAGGGATTGCCGCACTGTCAGAGGGTCAGTACTGAGGGAGTGCTGCACTGTCAGAGGGTCAGTACTGAGGGAGTGCTGCACTGTCGGAGGGTCAGTACTGAGGTAGTGCTGCACTGTTTGAGGGTAAGTACTTAGGGAGTGCTGCGCTGTCAGAAGGTCAGTACTGAGGGAGTGCTGCACTGTTGGAGGGTCAACTGAGGTAGTGCTGCACTGTCGGAGGGTGAGTATTGAGAGAGTGCTGCACTGTAGGAGGGTCAGTACTGACGGAGTGCTGCACTGTCAGATGGTCAGTACTGAGGGATTGCTGGACTATAGGAGGGTCAGTACTGAGGGAGTGCTGCACTGTCAGAGGGTTAGTACTGAGGGAGAGCTGCACTGTCAGAGAGTCAGTACTCTGGGAGTGCTGCACTGTCGGAGGGTCAGTACAGAGGGAGTGCTGCACTGTCAGAGGGTGAGTACTGAGGGAGTGCTGACCTGTCGGAGGGTGAGTACTGAAGGAGTGCTGCACTATTGGAGGGTGAGTACTGAGGGAGTGCTGCACTGTCGGAGGGTCAGTACTGAGGGAGTGCTGCACTGTCAGAGGGTGAGTACCGAGGGAGTGCTGCACTGTTGGAGGGTCAGTACTGAGGGAGTGCTGTACTGTCGGAGGGTCAGTACTGAGTGAGTGCTGCACTGTCGGAGGGTCAGTACTGAGGGAGTGCTGCACTATCGAAGCTTCAGTTCTGAGAGAATGCTCCACTGTCGGTGGGTCAGTACTGAGACAGTGTTGCACTATCGGAGGGTCAGTACCAAGGTAGTGATGAAATGCCGGAGGGTCAGTCCTGAGATAGTGATGCAATGTCGGAGGGTCAGTCCTGAGGGAGTGCTGCACTGTCAGATGGTCAGTACTGAGGGAGTGCTGCACTGTCGGAGGGTCAGTCCTGAGGGAGTGCTGCACTGTCGAAGCTTCAGTACTGAGGGAGTGCTGCACTTTCGAAGCTTCAGTAATGAGAGAATGCTCCACTGTCGGAGGGTCAGTGCTGAGAGAGTGTTGCAATATTGGAGGGTGAGTACAGAGTTAGTGATGAAATGATGGAGGGTCAGTCCTGAGGTAGTGATGCAATGTCAGAGGGTCAGTCCTGAGGGAGTCCAGAACTGTCAGAGCGTCCGGACTGAGAGAGTGCTGAACTGTCAGAGGGTCAGTACTGAGGGAGTGCTGCACTGTCAGAGAGTCAGTACTGAGGGAGTGCTGCACTGTTGGAGGGTCAGTACTGAAGGAGTGCTGCACTGTCGGAGGTTCAGTAATGAGGGAGTGCTGCACTGTCAGAGGGTCAGTACTGAGGGAGTGCTGCACTGTTGGAGGGTCAGTACTGAAGGAGTGCTGCACTGTCGGAGGTTCAGTAATGAGGGAGTGCTGCACTGTCAGAAGGTCAGTACAGAGGGAGAGCTGCACTGTCGGAGGGTCAGTACTGAGGGAGTGCTGCACTGTCGGAGGTTCAGTACTGAGGGAGTGCTGCACTGTCAGAGGGTGAGTACTGAGGGAGTGCTGCACTGTCACTGGGTTAGTACTGAGGGAGTGCTGCACTGTCGGAGGGTCAGTGCAAAGGGAGTGCTGCACTGTCAGAGGGTTAGTACTGAGGGAGTGCTGCACTTTCGAAGCTTCAGTACTGAGAGAATGCTCCACTGTCGGAGGGTCAGTACAGAGACAGTGTTGCACTATCGATGGTCAGTACAGATGTAGTGATGAAATATCGGAGGGTCAGTCCTGAGGGAGTGCTGCACTGTCAGAGGGTCAGTACAGAGGGAGTGCTGCACTGTTGGGGGTCAGTACTGAGGGATTGCTGCACTGTCAGAGGGTCACTACTGACTGAGTGCTGCACTGTTGGAGGGTCAGTGCTGATGGAGTGCTGCACTGTCGGAGGGTGAGTATTGAGAGAGTGCTGCACTGTAGGAGGATCAGTACTGAGGGAGTGCTGCACTGTCAGATGGTGGGTACTGAGGGAGTGCTGCACTATCGGAGAGTCTGTACTGAGGGAGTGCCGCACTGTCAGAGGGTCAGTACTGAGGGAGTGCTGCACTATCGGAGGGTCTGTACTGAGGGAGAGCTGCACTGTCGGAGTGTCAGTACTGAGGGAGTGCTGCACTGTCAGAGGGTCAGTACTGAGAGAGTTCTGCACTGTTGGAGGTTAAGTACTGAGGGAGTGCTGCACTGTAGGAAGGTCAGTACTGAGGGAGTGCTGCACTTTCAGAGGGTCAGAACTGAGTGAGTGCTGCACTGTCGGAGGGTCAGTACTGAGGGAGTGCTGCAATGTCGGAAGGACAGTACTGAGGGTGTGCTGCATTGTCAGAGGGGCAGTACTGAGGAAGTGCTGCACTGCCGGAGGATGAGTACAGAGGCAGTGCTCTACTGTCGGTTTGTCAGTACTGAGGGAGTGCTGCAATGACAGAGGGACAGTACTGAGGGAGAGCTGCACTGTCAGAGGGTCGGTACTGAGGGAGTGCTGCACTATCAGAGGGTCAGAGCTGAGGGAGTGCTGCAATGTCGGAGAGTCAGTACTGAGGGAGTGCTGCAGTGTCGGTGGGTCAGTACTGAGGGAGTGCTGCAATGTCAGTGGGTCAGTACTGAGGGAGTGCCGCACTGTCAGAGGGTCAGTACTGAGGGAGTGCTGCACTGTTGGAGGGTCAGTACTGAAGGAGTGCTGCACTGTCGAAGGGTCAGTAATGAGGCAGTGCTGCACTGTCGGAGGGAACAGTACTGAGGGAGTGCTGCACTGTCGGAAGCTCAGTACTGAGGGAGAGCTGCACTGTCAGAGAGTCAGTACTGAGGGAGTGCTGCACTGTCGGAGGGTCAGTACTGAGGGAGTGCTGCACTGTCAGAGGGTCAGTACTGAGGGAGTGCTGCACTGTCGGAGGGTCAGTACGGAGGGAGTGCTGCACTGTTGGAGGGTCAGTACTGAGGGAGAGCTGCACTGTCGGAGGGTCAGTACTGAGGGAGTGCTGCACTGTTGGAGGGTCAGTGCTGAGGGAGCTTTGCACTGTCAGAGGGTCAGTACTGAGGGAGTGCTGCACTGTCGGAGGGTCAGTACTGAGGGCGTGCTGCACTTTCGAAGCTTCAGTACTGAGAAATGCTCCACTGTCGGAGGGTCAGTGCTGAGAGAGTGTTGCAATATTGGAGGGTGAGTACAGAGTTAGTGATGAAATGGCGGAGGGTCAGTCCTGAGGTAGTGATGCAATGTCGGAGGGTCAGTCCTGAGGGAGTCCTGCACTGTCAGAGCGTCCGGACTGAGAGAGTGCTGAACTGTCAGAGGGTCAGTACTGAGGGAGTGCTGCACTGTCAGAGAGCCAGTACTGAGGGAGTGCTGCACTGTCAGAGACTCAGTACTGAGGGAGTGCTGCACTGTTGGAGGGTCAGTACTGAAGGAGTGCTGCACTGTCGAAGGGTCAGTAATGAGGCAGTGCTGCACTGTCGGAGGGTAAGGACTGAGGGAGTGCTGCACTGTCAGAAGCTCAGTACTGAGGGAGAGCTGCACTGTCAGAGAGTCAGTACTGAGGGAGTGCTGCACTGTCAGAAGGTCAGTACTGAGGGAGTGCTGCACTGTCGGAGGTTCAGTACTGAGGGAGTGCTGCACTGTCGGAGGTTCAGTACTGAGGGAGTGCTGCACTGTCAGAGGGTGAGTACTGAGGGAGTGCTGCACTGTCACTGGGTTAGTACTGAGGGAGTGCTGCACTGTCGGAGGGTCAGTGCAAAGGGAGTGCTGCACTGTCAGAGGGTTAGTACTGAGGGAGTGCTGCACTGTCAGAGGGTCAGTACTGAGGGATTGCTGCACTGTCAGAGGGTCGGTACTGATGGAGTGCTCCACTGTCGGAGGGTCAGTACTGTGGAAGTGCTGCACTGTCAGAGGGTCAGTACTGAGGGAGTGCTGCACTGTCGGAGGGTCAGTACTGAGGGAGTGCTGCACTGTCAGAGGGTTAGTACTGAGGGAGTGCTGCACTGTCAGAGGGTCAGTACTGAGGGATCGCTGCACTGTCAGAGGGTCGGTACTGATGGAGTGCTCCACTGTCGGAGGGTCAGTACTGTGGAAGTGCTGCACTGTCAGAGGGTCAGTACTGAGGGTGTGCCGCACTGTCGGAGTGTCAGTACTGAGGGAGAGCTGAACTGTCAGAGGGTCAGTACTGAGGGAGTGCTGCACTGTCAGAGGGTCAGTACTGAGGCAGTGCTGCACTGTCGGAGGGTCAGTACTGAGGGAGTGCCGCACTGTCGGGGGGTCAGTACTGAGGGAGTGCTGCACTGTCGGAGGGTCAGTACTGAGGGAGAGCTGCACTGTCAGAGGGTCAGTGCTGAGGGAGTGCTGCACTGTCGGAGGGTCAGTACTGAGGGAGTGCTGCACTGTCGGAGGGTCAGTACTGAGGGAGTGCCGCACTGTCGGAGGGTCAGTACTGAGGGAGTGCTGCACTGTCAGAGGGTCAGTACTGAGGGAGTGCTGCACTTTCGAAGCTTCAGTACTGAGAGAATGCTCCACTGTCGGAGGCTCAGTACTGAGGGAGTGCTGCACTGTCGGAGGGTCAGTACAGAGGGAGTGCTGGACTATAGGAAGGTCAGTACTGAGGGAGTGCTGCACTGTCGGAGGGTCAGTACTGAGGGAGTGCTGCACTGTAGGAGCGTCAGTACTGAGGGAGTGCTGCAATGTAGGAGGGTCAGTACTGAGGGAGTGCCGCACTGTCAGAGGGTCAGTACTGAGGGAGTGCTGCACTGTCAGAGGGTCAGTACTGAGGGAGTGCTGCACTGTCGGAGGGTCAGTACTGAGGTAGTGCTGCACTGTTTGAGGGTAAGTACTTAGGGAGTGCTGCGCTGTCAGAAGGTCAGTACTGAGGGAGTGCTGCACTGTTGGAGGGTCAACTGAGGTAGTGCTGTACTGTCGGAGGGTGAGTATTGAGAGAGTGCTGCACTGTAGGAGGGTCAGTACTGACGGAGTGCTGCACTGTCAGATGGTCAGTACTGAGGGAGTGCTGCACTGTCGGAGGGTCAGTACTGAGGGAGTGCTGCACTGTCAGAGGGTCAGCACTGAGGGTGTGCTGCACTGTCAGAGAGTCAGTACTCTGGGAGTGCTGCACTGTAGGAGGGTCAGTACAGAGGGAGTGCTGCACTGTCAGAGGGTGAGTACTGAGGGAGTGCTGAACTGTCGGAGGGTGAGTACTGAAGGAGTGCTGCACTATTGGAGGGTGAGTACTGAGGGAGTGCTGCACTGTCGGAGGGTCAGTACTGAGGGAGTGCTGCACTGTCAGAGGGTGAGTACTGAGGGAGTGATGCACTGTCGGAGGGTCAGTACTGAGGTAGTGCTGCACTGTTTGAGGGTAAGTACTTAGGGAGTGCTGCGCTGTCAGAAGGTCAGTACTGAGGCAGTGCTGCACTGTTGGAGGGTCAACTGAGGTAGTGCTGCACTGTCGGAGGGTGAGTATTGAGAGAGTGCTGCACTGTAGGAGGGTCAGTACTGACGGAGTGCTGCACTGTCAGATGGTCAGTACTGAGGGATTGCTGGACTATAGGAGGGTCAGTACTGAGGGAGTGCTGCACTGTCAGAGGGTTAGTACTGAGGGAGAGCTGCACTGTCAGAGAGTCAGTACTCTGGGAGTGCTGCACTGTCGGAGGGTCAGTACAGAGGGAGTGCTGCACTGTCAGAGGGTGAGTACTGAGGGAGTGCTGAACTGTCGGAGGGTGAGTACTGAAGGAGTGCTGCACTATTGGAGGGTGAGTACTGAGGGAGTGCTGCACTGTCGGAGGGTCAGTACTGAGGGAGTGCTGCACTGTCAGAGGGTGAGTACTGAGGGAGTGCTGCACTGTTGGAGGGTCAGTACTGAGGGAATGCTGTAC
The DNA here is from genome assembly GCF_017639515.1 of Carcharodon carcharias. Classification (NCBI taxonomy): domain Eukaryota; kingdom Metazoa; phylum Chordata; class Chondrichthyes; order Lamniformes; family Lamnidae; genus Carcharodon; species Carcharodon carcharias. The sequence goes on from NW_024470584.1 coordinate 2,052,503, forward strand.
TGTCGGAGGGTCAGTACTGAGTGAGTGCTGCACTGTCGGAGGGTCAGTACTGAGGGAGTGCTGCACTGTTGGAGGGTCAGTACTGAGGGAGTGCTGCACTGTCAGAGGGTCAGTACTGAGGGAGTGCTGCACTGTCAGAGGGTCAGTACTGAGTGAGTGCTGCACTGTCGGAGGGTCAGTACTGAGGGATTGCTGCACTGTCAGATTGTGAGTACTGAGGGAGTGCTGCACTATCGAAGCTTCAGTTCTGAGAGAATGCTCCACTGTCGGTGGGTCAGTACTGAGACAGTGTTGCACTATCGGAGGGTCAGTACCAAGGTAGCGATGAAATGCCGGAGGGTCAGTCCTGAGATAGTGCTGCACTGTCGGAGGTTCAGTAATGAGGGAGTGCTGCACTGTCAGAAGGTCAGTACAGAGGGAGAGCTGCACTGTCGGAGGGTCAGTACTGAGGGAGTGCTGCACTGTCGGAGGTTCAGTACTGAGGGAGTGCTGCACTGTCAGAGGGTGAGTACTGAGGGAGTGCTGCACTGTCACTGGGTTAGTACTGAGGGAGTGCTGCACTGTCGGAGGGTCAGTGCAAAGGGAGTGCTGCACTGTCAGAGGGTTAGTACTGAGGGAGTGCTGCACTGTCAGAGGGTCAGTACTGAGGGATTGCTGCACTGTCAGAGGGTCGGTACTGATGGAGTGCTCCACTGTCGGAGGGTCAGTACTGTGGAAGTGCTGCACTGTCAGAGGGTCAGTACTGAGGGAGTGCTGCACTGTCGGAGGGTCAGTACTGAGGGAGTGCTGCACTGTCAGAGGGTTAGTACTGAGGGAGTGCTGCACCGTCAGAGGGTCAGTACTGAGGGAGTGCTGCACTGTCGGAGGGTCAGTACTGAGGTAGTGCTGCACTGTTTGAGGGTGAGTACTGAAGGAGTGCTGCACTATTGGAGGGTGAGTACTGAGGGAGTGCTGCACTGTCGGAGGGTCAGTACTGAGGGAGTGCTGCACTGTCAGAGGGTGAGTACTGAGGGAGTGCTGCACTGTTGGAGGGTCAGTACTGAGGGAGTGCTGTACTGTCGGAGGGTCAGTACTGAGTGAGTGCTGCACTGTCGGAGGGTCAGTACTGAGGGAGTGCCGCACTGTCGGAGGGTCAGTACTGAGGGAGTGCTGCACTTTCGGAGGGTCAGGACTGAGGGAGTGCCGCCCTGTCGGAGGGTCAGTACTGAGGGAGTGCTGCACTTTCGGAGGGTCAGGACTGAGGGAGTGCCGCCCTGTCGGAGGGTCAGTACTGAGGGAGTGCTGCACTGTCAGAGGGTCAGTACTGAGGGAGTGCTGCACTGTCAGAGGGTCAGTGCTGAGGGAGTGCTGCACTTTCGAAGCTTCAGTACTGAGAGAGTGCTGCACTGTCGGAGGGTCAGTACTGAGACAGTGTTGCACTATCGGATGGTCAGTACAGTTGTTGTGATGAAATATCGGAGGGTCAGTCCTGAGGGAGTGCTGCACTGTCAGAGCGTCAGTACAGAGGGAGTGCTGCACTGTTGGAGGGTCAGTACTGAGGGAGTGCTGCAAAGTCGGATGGTCAGTACTGAGGGAGTGCTGCACTGTCGGAGGGTCAGTGCAAAGGGAGTGATGCACTGTCGGAGGGTTAGTACTGAGGGAGTGCTGCACTGTCGGAGGGTCAGTACTGAGGGAGTGCTGCACTGTCAGAGGGTCAGTACTGAGGGAGTGCTGCACTTTCGAAGCTTCAGTAATGAGAGAATGCTCCACTGTCGGAGGGTCAGTACTGAGACAGTGTTGCACTATCGGAGGGACAGTACAGAGGTAGTGATGAAATGGCGGAGGGTCAGTCCTGAGGTAGTGATGCAATGTCGGAGGGTCAGTCCTGAGGGAGTGCTGCACTGTCAGAGGGTCAGTACTGAGGGAGTGCTGCACTGTCAGTGGGTTAGTACTGAGGGAGTGCTGCACTGTCAGACGGTCAGTACAGAGGGAGTGCTGCATTGTCAGAGGGTCAGTACTGAGGGAGTGCTGCACTGTTGGAGGGTCAGTACTGAGGAAGTGCTGCACTGTCAGAGGGTCAATACTGAGGGAGTGCCGCACTGTCGGAGGTTCAGTGCTGAGTGAGTGCTTCACTGTCAGAGGGTCAGTACAGAGGGAGTGCTGCACTGTCATGGGGTCAGTTGTGAGGGAGTGCTGCCCTCACGGAGGGTCAGTACTGAGGGAGTGCTGCACTGTTGGAGGGTCAGTACTGAGGGAGTGCTGCACTGTTGGAGGGACAGTACTGAGGGAGTGATGAAATGGCGGAGGGTCAGTCCTGAGGTAGTGATGCAATGTCGGAGGGTCAGTCCTGAGGGATTGCTGCACTGTCAGAGGGTCAGTATAGAGGGAGCGCCGCACTGTCGGAGGGTCAGTACTGAGGGAGTGCTGCACTGTTGGAGGGACAGTACTGAGGGAGTGATGAAATGGCGGAGGGTCAGTCCTGAGGTAGTGATGCACTGTCGGAGGGTCAGTCCTGAGGGATTGCTGCACTGTCAGAGGGTCAGTATAGAGGGAGCGCCGCACTGTCGGAGGGTCAGTACTGAGGGAGTGCTGCACTGTCGGAGGGTCAGTACTGAGGGAGTGCTGCACTGTCGGAGGGTCACTACTGAGGGAGTGCCGCACTGCCGGAGGATGAGTACAGATGGAGTGCTGCACTTGGGAGGGTCAGTACTGAGGGAATGTTGCAAATTCGGAGGGTCAGTAATTAGTGAGTGCCGCACAGTCAGAGGGACAGTACTGAGGGAATGCTGCACTGTAGGAGGGTCAGTACTGAGGGAGTGCTGCACTGTCAGAGGGTGAGTACTGAGGGAGTGCTGCACTGTCGGAGGGTCAGTAATGAGGGAGTGCTGCACTGTCAGAGGGTGAGTACTGAGGGAGAGCTGCACTGTCAGAGGGTGAGTACTGAGGGAGTGCTGCACTGTCGGAGGGTCAGTACTGAGGGAGAGCTGCACTGTAGGAGGGTCAGTACTGAGGGAGTGCTGCAATGTCGGATGGTCAGTACTGAGGGAGTGCTGCACTGTCGGAGGGTCAGTGCAAAGGGAGTGATGCACTGTCGGAGGGTCGGTACTGAGGGAGTGCTGCACTGTCAGAGGGTTAGTACTGAGGGAGTGCTGCACTGTCGGAGGGTCAGTACTGAGGAAGTGCTGCACTGTCAGAGGGTCAGTACTGAGGGAGTGCCGCACAGTCGGAGGGTCAGTGCTGAGGGCGTGCTGCACTTTCGAAGCTTCAGTAATGAGAGAATGCTCCACAGTCGGAGGGTCTGTACTGTGACAGTGTTGCACTATCGGAGGTTCAGTACAGAGGTAGTGATGAAATGGCGGAGGGTCAGTCCTGAGGTAGTGATGCAATGTCGGAGGGTCAGTCCTGAGGGAGTGCTGCACTGTCAGAGGGTCAGCACTGAGGGAGTGCTGCACTGTCGAAGCTTAAGTACAGAGACAGTGTTGCACTATCGGAGGGTCAGTACAGAGGTAGTGATGAAATGTCGGAGGGTCAGTCCTGAGGTAGTGCTGCAATGTCGGAGGGTCAGTACTGAAGAGTGCTGCACTGTCAGAGGGTTAGTACTGAGGGAGTGCTGCACTGTCGGAGGGTCAGTACTGAGGGAGTGCTGCACTGTCGGAGGTTCAGTACTGAGGAAGTGCTGCACTGTCAGAGGGTCAATACTGAGGGAGTGCCGCACTGTCGGAGGTTCAGTGCTGAGGGAGTGCTTCACTGTCAGAGGGTCAGTTCTGAGGGAGTGCTGCACTGTCATGGGGTCAGTAGTGAGGGAGTGCTGCACTCACGGAGGGTCAGTACTGAGGGAGTGCTGCACTGTTGGAGGGTCAGTACTGAGGGAGTGCTGCACTGTTGGAGGGACAGTACTGAGGGAGTGATGAAATGGCGGAGGGTCAGTCCTGAGGTAGTGATGCAATGTCGGAGGGTCAGTCCTGAGGGATTGCTGCACTGTCAGAGGGTCAGTACAGAGGGAGCGCCGCACTGTCGGAGGGTCAGTCCTGAGGTTTTGCTGCAATGTCGGAGGGTCAGTACTGAGGGAGTGCTGCACTGTCAGAGGGTCAGTACTGAGGGAGTGCTGCATTGTCAGAGGGTCAGTACTGAGGGAGTGCAGCACTGTTGGAGGGTCAGTACTGAGGGAGTGCTGCACTCTCAGAGGGTCAGTACTGAGGGAGTGCTGCACTGTCGGAGGTTCAGTACTGAGGAAGTGCTGCACTGTCAGAGGGTCAATACTGAGGGAGTGCCGCACTGTCGGAGGTTCAGTGCTGAGTGAGTGCTTCACTGTCAGAGGGTCAGTACAGAGGGAGTGCTGCACTGTCATGGGGTCAGTTGTGAGGGAGTGCTGCCCTCACGGAGGGTCAGTACTGAGGGAGTGCTGCACTGTTGGAGGGTCAGTACTGAGGGAGTGCTGCACTGTTGGAGGGACAGTACTGAGGGAGTGATGAAATGGCGGAGGGTCAGTCCTGAGGTAGTGATGCAATGTCGGAGGGTCAGTCCTGAGGGATTGCTGCACTGTCAGAGGGTCAGTATAGAGGGAGCGCCGCACTGTCGGAGGGTCAGTACTGAGGGAGTGCTGCACTGTGGGAGGGACAGTACTGAGGGAGTGATGAAATGGCGGAGGGTCAGTCCTGAGGTAGTGATGCAATGTCGGAGGGTCAGTCCTGAGGGATTGCTGCACTGTCAGAGGGTCAGTATAGAGGGAGCGCCGCACTGTCGGAGGGTCAGTACTGAGGGAGTGCTGCACTGTCGGAGGGTCAGTACTGAGGGAGTGCTGCACTGTCGGAGGGTCACTACTGAGGGAGTGCCGCACTGTCGGAGGGTCAGTACTGAGGGAGTGCTGCACTGCCGGAGGATGAGTACAGATGGAGTGCTGCACTTGGGAGGGTCAGTACTGAGGGAATGTTGCAAATTCGGAGGGTCAGTAATTAGTGAGTGCCGCACAGTCAGAGGGACAGTACTGAGGGAATGCTGCACTGTAGGAGGGTCAGTACTGAGGGAGTGCTGCACTGTCAGAGGGTGAGTACTGAGGGAGTGCTGCACTGTCGGAGGGTCAGTAATGAGGGAGTGCTGCACTGTCAGAGGGTGAGTACTGAGGGAGAGCTGCACTGTCAAAGGGTGAGTACTGAGGGAGTGCTGCACTGTAGGAGGGTCAGTACTGAGGGAGTGCTGCAATGTCGGATGGTCAGTACTGAGGGAGTGCTGCACTGTCGGAGGGTCAGTGCAAAGGGAGTGATGCACTGTCGGAGGGTCGGTACTGAGGGAGTGCTGCACTGTCAGAGGGTTAGTACTGAGGGAGTGCTGCACTGTCGGAGGGTCAGTACTGAGGAAGTGCTGCACTGTCAGAGGGTCAGTACTGAGGGAGTGCCGCACAGTCGGAGGGTCAGTGCTGAGGGCGTGCTGCACTTTCGAAGCTTCAGTAATGAGAGAATGCTCCACAGTCGGAGGGTCTGTACTGTGACAGTGTTGCACTATCGGAGGTTCAGTACAGAGGTAGTGATGAAATGGCGGAGGGTCAGTCCTGAGGTAGTGATGCAATGTCGGAGGGTCAGTCCTGAGGGAGTGCTGCACTGTCAGAGGGTCAGCACTGAGGGAGTGCTGCACTGTCGAAGCTTAAGTACAGAGACAGTGTTGCACTATCGGAGGGTCAGTACAGAGGTAGTGATGAAATGTCGGAGGGTCAGTCCTGAGGTAGTGCTGCAATGTCGGAGGGTCAGTACTGAAGAGTGCTGCACTGTCAGAGGGTTAGTACTGAGGGAGTGCTGCACTGTCGGAGGGTCAGTACTGAGGGAGTGCTGCACTGTCGGAGGTTCAGTACTGAGGAAGTGCTGCACTGTCAGAGGGTCAATACTGAGGGAGTGCCGCACTGTCGGAGGTTCAGTGCTGAGGGAGTGCTTCACTGTCAGAGGGTCAGTACTGAGGGAGTGCTGCACTGTCATGGGGTCAGTAGTGAGGGAGTGCTGCACTCACGGAGGGTCAGTACTGAAGGAGTGCTGCACTGTTGGAGGGTCAGTACTGAGGGAGTGCTGCACTGTTGGAGGGACAGTACTGAGGGAGTGATGAAATGGCGGAGGGTCAGTCCTGAAGTAGTGATGCAATGTCGGAGGGTCAGTCTTGAGGGATTGCTGCACTGTCAGAGGGTCAGTACTGAGGGAGTGCTGCACTGTCGGAGGGTCAGTCCTGAGGTTTTGCTGCAATGTCGGAGGGTCAGTACTGAGGGAGTGCTGCACTGTCAGAGGGTCAGTACTGAGGGAGTGCTGCATTGTCAGAGGGTCAGTACTGAGGGAGTGCAGCACTGTTGGAGGGTCAGTACTGAGGGAGTGCTGCACTGTCAGAGGGTCAGTACTGAGGGAGTGCTGCACTGTCGGAGGTTCAGTACTGAGGAAGTGCTGCACTGTCAGAGGGTCAATACTGAGGGAGTGCCGCACTGTCGGAGGTTCAGTGCTGAGGGAGTGCTTCACTGTCAGAGGGTCAGTACTGAGGGAGTGCTGCACTGTCATGGGGTCAGTAGTGAGGGAGTGCTGCCCTCACGGAGGGTCAGTACTGAGGGAGTGCTGCACTTTTGGAGGGTCAGTACTGAGGGAGTGCTGCACTGTTGGAGGGACAGTACTGAGGGAGTGATGAAATGGCGGAGGGTCAGTCCTGAGGTAGTGATGCAATGTCGGAGGGTCAGTCCTGAGGGATTGCTGCACTGTCAGAGGGTCAGTATAGAGGGAGCGCCGCACTGTCGGAGGGTCAGTACTGAGGGAGTGCTGCACTGTTGGAGGGACAGTACTGAGGGAGTGATGAAATGGCGGGGGGTCAGTCCTGAGGTAGTGATGCAATGTCGGAGGGTCAGTCCTGAGGGAGTGCTGCACTGTCGGAGGGTCAGTACTGAGGGAGTGCTGCACTGTCGGAGGGTCAGTACTGAGGGAGTGCTGCACTGTCGGAGGGTCAGTACTGAGGGAGTGCTGCACTGTCGGAGGGTCAGTACTGAGGGAGTGCTGCACTGTCGGAGGGGCACTACTGAGGGAGTGCCGCACTGCCGGAGGATGAGTACAGATGGAGTGCTGCACTTGGGAGGGTCAGTACTGAGGGAATGTTGCAAATTCGGAGGGTCAGTATTAGTGAGTGCTGCACAGTCAGAGGGACAGTACTGAGGGAATGCTGCACTGTAGGAGGGTCAGTACTGAGGGAGTGCTGCACTGTCAGAGGGTCAATACTGAGGGAGTGCTGCACTGTCAGAGGGTCAGTACTGAGGAAGTGCTGCACTTTCAGAGGGTCAGTACTGAGGGAGTGCCGCACAGTCGGAGGGTCAGTACTGAGGGAGTGCTGCACTGTCGGAGGGTCAGTACTGAGGGATTGCTGCACTGTCAGAGGGTCAGTACTGAGGGAGTCCTGCACTGTCGCAGGGTCAGTACTGAGGGAGAGCTGCACTGTCAGAGGGTCAGTACTGAGAGAATGCTCCACTGTCGGAGGGTCAGTAAGGAGAGAGTGTTGTACTTTCGAAACTTCAGTACTGAGAGAATTATCCAATTTCGGAGGGTCAGTACTGAGACAGTGTTGCACTATCGGAGGAACAGTACAGAGGTAGTGATGAAATGGCGGAGGGTCAGTCCTGAGGTAGTGATGCAATGTCGGAGGGTCAGTCCTGAGGGAGTGCCGCACTGTCAGAGGGACAGTACTGAGGGAGTGCCGCTCTGTCAGAGGGTCAGTGCTGAGGGAGTGCTGCACTTTCGAAGCTTCAGTAATGAGAGAATGCTCCACTGTCGGAGGGTCAGTACTGAGACAGTGTTGCACTATCGGAGGTTCAGTACAGAGGTAGTGATGAAATGGCGGAGGGTCAGTCCTGAGGTAGTGATGCAATGTCGGAGGGTCAGTCCTGAGGGAGTGCTGCACTGTCAGAGGGTCAGTACTGAGGGAGTGCTGCACTGTCGAAGCTTAAGTACAGAGACAGTGTTGCACTATCGGAGGGTCAGTACAGAGGTAGTGATGAAATGTCGGAGGGTCAGTCCTGAGGTAGTGCTGCAATGTCGGAGGGTCAGTACTGAAGGAGTGCTGCACTGTCAGAGGGTTAGTACTGAGGGCGTGCTGCACTGTCAGACGGTCAGTACAGAGGGAGTGCTGCATTGTCAGAGGGTCAGTACTGAGGGAGTGCTGCACTGTTGGAGGGTCAGTACTGAGGGAGTGCTGCACTGTCAGAGGGTCAGTAATGAGGGAGTGCTGCACTGTCGGAGGTTCAGTACTGAGGAAGTGCTGCACTGTCAGAGGGTCAGTACTGAGGGAGTGCCGCACTGTCGGAGGTTCAGTGCTGAGGGAGTGCTTCACTGTCAGAGGGTCAGTACTGAGGGAGTGCTGCACTGTCATGGGGTCAGTAGTGAGGGAGTGCTGCACTCACGGAGGGTCAGTACTGAGGGAGTGCTGCACTGTCGGAGGTTCAGTGCTGAGGGCGTGCTGCACTTTCGAAGCTTCAGTACTGAGAAATGCTCCACTGTCGGAGGGTCAGTACTGAGAGAGTGTTGCACTATCGGAGGGTCAGTACAGAGGTAGTGATGAAATGGCGGAGGGTCAGACCTGAGGTAGTGATGCAATGTCGGAGGGTCAGTCCTGAGGGAGTGCTGCACTGTCAGAGGGTCAGTACTGAGGGAGCGCCGCACTGTCGGAGGGTCAGTACTGAGGGAGTGCTGCACTGTCGGAGGGTCAGTACTGAGGGAGTGCTGCACTGTCGGAGGGTCAGTACTGAGGGAGAGCTGCACTGTCAGAGGGTCAGTACTGAGGGAGTGCTGCACTGTTGGAGGGTCAGTATTGAGGGAGTGCTGCACTGTCAGAGGGTCAGTACTGAGGGAGTGCTGCACTGTTGGAGGGTCAGTACTGAGGGAGTGCTGTAATGTCGGAGGGTCAGTAGTGAGGGAGTGCTGAACTGTCAGAGGGTCAGTGCAAAGGGAGTGCTGCACAGTCGGAGGGTCGGTACTGAGGGAGTGCTGCACTGTCAGAGGGTCAGTACTGAGGGAGTGCTGCACAGTCGGAGGTTCGGTACTGAGGGAGTGCTGCACTGTCAGAGGGTTAGTACTGAGCGAGTGCTGCATTGTCAGAGGGTCAGTACTGAGGAGTGCTGCACTGTTGGAGGGTCAGTACTGAGGGAGTGCTGCACTTTCAGAGGGTCAGTACTGAGGGAGTGCTGCACTGTCGGAGGGTCAGTACTGAGGAAGTGCTGCACTGTAAGAGGGTCAGTACTGAGGGAGTGCTGCCCTGTCAGAGGGTCAATACTGAGGGAGTGCCGCACTGTCGGAGGTTCATTGCTGAGGGACTGCTTCACTGTCAGAGGGTCAGTTCTGAGGGAGTGCTGCACTGTCGGAGCGTCAGTACTGAGACAGTGTTGCACTATCGGAGGGTCAGTACAGAGGTAGTGATGAAATGTCGGAGCGTCAGTCCTGAGGTAGTGATGCAATGTCGGAGGGTCAGTCCTGAGGGAGTGCTGCACTGTCAGAGCGTCAGTACTGATGGAGTGCTGCTCTGTCGGAGGGTCAGTACTGAGGGAGTGCTGCACTTTCGAAGCTTCAGTAATGAGAGAATGCTCCACTGTCGGAGGGTCAGTACTGAGACAGTGTTGCACTATCGGAGGGACAGTACAGAGGTAGTGATGAAATGGCGGAGGGTCAGTCCTGAGGTAGTGATGCAATGTCGGTGGGAAGTCCTGAGGGAGTGCCGCACTGTCGGAGGGTCAGTACTGAGGGAGTGCTGCACTGTCGGAGGGTCAGTACTGAGGGAGTGCTGCACTGTCGGAGGGTCAGTACTGAGGGAGAGCTGCACTGTCAGAGGGTCAGTACTGAGGGAGTGCTGCACTGTTGGAGGGTCAGTATTGAGGGAGTGCTGCACTGTCAGAGGGTCAGTACTGAGGGAGTGCTGCACTGTTGGAGGGTCAGTACTGAGGGAGTGCTGTAATGTCGGAGGGTCAGTAGTGAGGGAGTGCTGAACTGTCAGAGGGTCAGTGCTGAGGGAGTGCTGCACAGTCGGAGGGTCGGTACTGAGGGAGTGCTGCACTGTCAGAGGGTCAGTACTGAGGGAGTGCTGCACTGTCGGAGGGTCAGTACTGAGGGAGTGCTGCACTGTCAGAGGGTCAGTACTGAGCGAGTGCTGCACTGTCAGAGGGTCAGTACTGAGGAGTGCTGCACTGTCGGAGGGTCAGTACTGAGGGAGTGCTGCACTTTCAGAGGGTCAGTACTGAGGGAGTGCTGCACTGTCGGAGGGTCAGTACTGAGGGAGTGCTGCACTGTAAGAGGGTCAGTACTGAGGGAGTGCTGCACTGTCAGAGGGTCAGTACTGAGGGAGTGCCGCACTGTCGGAGGTTCAGTGCTGAGGGAGCGCCGCTCTGTCAGAGGGTCAGTACTGAGGGAGTGCTGCACTGTCATGGTGTCAGTAGTGAGGGAGTGCTGCACTGTCGGAGCGTCAGTACTGAGACAGTGTTGCACTATCGGAGGGTCAGTACAGAGGTAGTGATGAAATGTCGGAGCGTCAGTCCTGAGGTAGTGATGCAATGTCGGAGGGTCAGTCCTGAGGGAGTGCTGCACTGTCAGAGCGTCAGTACTGAGGGAGTGCTGCTCTGTCGGAGGGTCAGTACTGAGGGAGTGCTGCACTTTCGAAGCTTCAGTAATGAGAGAATGCTCCACTGTCGGAGGGTCAGTACTGAGACAGTGTTGCACTATCGGAGGGACAGTACAGAGGTAGTGATGAAATGGCGGAGGGTCTTTCCTGAGGTAGTGATGCAATGTCGGTGGGAAGTCCTGAGGGAGTGCTGCACTCTCAGAGGGTCAGTACAGAGGGAGCGCCGCTCTGTCGGAGGGTCAGTACTGAGGGAGTGCTGCACTGTCGAAGCTTCAGTACTGAGGGAGTGCTGCAATGTCAGAGGGTCAGTACTGAGGGAGTGCTGCAATGTCAGAGGGTCAGTACTGAGGGAGAGCTGCACTGTCAGAGAGTCAGTACTGAGGGAGTGCTGCACTGTCGGAGGGTCAGTACAGAGGGAGTGCTGCACTGTCAGAGAGTCAGTACTGAGGGAGTGCTGCACTGTCGGAGGGTCAGTACTGAGGGAGTGCTGCAATGTCGGAGGGTCAGTACTAGGGGAGTGCTGCACTGTCGGAGGGTCAGTACTGAGGTAGTGCTGCAAAGTGGGAGAATCAGTACTGAGGGAGTGCTGCACTGTCAGAGTGTGAGTACTGAGGGAGTGCTGCACTGTCAGAGGCTCAGTGCTGAGGGAGTGCTGCACTGTCGGTGGTCCGTAATGAGGGTTTGCTGCACTGTCGGTGGGACAGTACTGAGGGAGTGCTGCACTGTCGGTGGGTCAGTACTGAGGGAGTGCTGCACTGTCGGAGGGTCGGTAATGAGGCAGTGCTGCACTGTTGGAGCATCAGTACTGAGGGAGTGCTGCTCTGACAGAGGGTCAGTACTGAGTGAGTGCTGCACTGTCGGAGGGTCAGTACTGAAGGAGTGCTGCACTGTCGGAGGTTCAATACTAAGGGAGTGCTGCACTATCAGAGGGTCAGTGCTGAGGGAGTGCTAGACTGTCGGAGGTTCAGCACTGAGGGAGTGCTGCACTGTCGGAGTTTCAGTACTGAGGGTTTGCTGCACTGTCAGAGGGTAAATAATGAGGGAGAGCTGCACTGTCAGAGGTTCAGTATTGAGGGAGAGCTGCACTGTCAGAGGGTCAGTATTGAGGGAGAGCTGCACTGTCAGAGGGTCAGTACTGAGTGTGTGCTGGACTGTCAGAGGGTCAGTACGGAGGGAGTGCTGCACTGTCAGAGGGTCAGTACTGAGGAAGTGCTGCACTGTCGGATGGGAAGTACTGAGGGAGTGCTGCACAGTCAGAGGGTCAGTACTGAGGGAGTGCTGCATTGTCAGAGGGTCAGTAGTGAGGGAGTGTTGCACTGTCAGAGGGTCAGTACTGAGGGAGTGCTGCACTGTCGGAGAGTCTGTAATGAGGGAGTGCTGCACTGTCAGAGGGTCAGTACTGAGGGAGCCCTGCACTGTCGGAGGGTCAGTACTGAGGGATTGCTGCACTGTTGGAGGGTCAGTACTGAGGGAGTGCTGCACTGTCAGAGGGTCAGTACTGAGGGAGTGCTGCACAGTCGGAGGTTCGGTACTGAGGGAGTGCTGCACTGTCAGAGGGTTAGTACTGAGCGAGTGCTGCATTGTCAGAGGGTCAGTACTGAGGAGTGCTGCACTGTTGGAGGGTCAGTACTGAGGGAGTGCTGCACTTTCAGAGGGTCAGTACTGAGGGAGTGCTGCACTGTCGGAGGGTCAGTACTGAGGAAGTGCTGCACTGTAAGAGGGTCAGTACTGAGGGAGTGCTGCCCTGTCAGAGGGTCAATACTGAGGGAGTGCCGCACTGTCGGAGGTTCATTGCTGAGGGACTGCTTCTCTGTCAGAGGGTCAGTACTGAGGGAGTGCTGCACTGTCATGGTGTCAGTAGTGAGGGAGTGCTGCACTGTCGGAGGGTCAGTACTGAGGGAGTGCTGCACTGTCGGAGGGTCAGTACTGAGGGAGTGCTGCACTGTCGGAGGGTCAGTACTGAGGGGAGTGCTGCACTGTCGGAGGGTCAGTACTGAGGGAGTGCTCTGCACTGTCAGAGGGTCAGTACTGAGGGAGTGCTGCACTGTCGGAGGGTCAGTACTGAGGGAGTGCTGCACTGTCAGAGGGTCAGTACCAAGGGAGTGCTGCACTGTCGGAGGGTCAGTACTGAAGGAGTGCTGCACTACTCAGGGTCAGTACTGAGAGAGTGCTGCACTGTCGGAGGGTCAGTACTGAGGGAGTGCTGCACTGTCGGAGGGTCAGTACTGAGGGAGTGCTGCACTGTCGGAGGGTCAGTACTGAGGGAGTGCTGCACTGTCGGAGGGTCAGTACTGAGGGAGTGCTGCACTGTCAGAGGGTCAGTACTGAGGGAGTGCTGCTGTCGGAGGGTCAGTACTGAGGGAGTGCTGCACTGTCGAGTGTCAGTAATGAGAGAATGCTCCACTGTCGGAGGGTCAGTACTGAGACAGTGTTGCACTATCGGAGGGACAGTACAGAGGTAGTGATGAAATGGCGGAGGGTCAGTCCTGAGGTAGTGATGCAATGTCGGTGGGAAGTCCTGAGGGAGTGCTGCACTCTCAGAGGGTCAGTACAGAGGGAGCGCCGCTCTGTCGGAGGGTCAGTACTGAGGGAGTGCTGCACTGTCGAAGCTTCAGTACTGAGGGAGTGCTGCAATGTCAGAGGGTCAGTACTGAGGGAGTGCTGCAATGTCAGAGGGTCAGTACTGAGGGAGAGCTGCACTGTCAGAGAGTCAGTACTGAGGGGGTGCTGCACTGTTGGAGTGTCAGCACTGAGGGAGTGCTGCACTGTCAGAGGTCAGTACTGAGGGAGTGCCGCACTGTCGGAGGGTCAGTGCTGAGGCAGTGCAGCACTGTCAGAGGGTCAGTACTGAGGGAGTGCTGCACTGTCACGGGGTCAGTAGTGAGGCGGTGCTGCACTCACGGAGGGTCTGTACTGAGAGAGTGCTGCACTGTCAGAGGGTCAGTACTGAGGGAGTGCTGCACTGCTGGAGGGTCAGTACTGAGGGAGTGCTGCACTGTCGGAGGGTCAGTACTGAGGGAGTGCTGCACTGTCAGAGGGTCAGTACTGAGGGAGTGCTGCACTGTCGAGGGTCAGTACTGAGGGAGTGCTGCACTGTCGGAGGGTCAGTACTGAGGGAGTGCTGCACTGTCGGAGGGTCAGTACTGAGGGAGTGCTGCACTGTCGGAGGGTCAGTACTGAGTGAGTGCTGCACTGTCGGAGGGTCAGTACTGAGGGAGTGCTGCACTGTCAGAGGGTCAGTACTGAGGGAGTGCTGCACTGTCGGAGGTCAGTACTGAGGGAGTGCTGCACTGTCGGAGGGTCAGTACTGAGGGAGTGCTGCACTGTCGGAGGGTCAGTACTGAGGGAGTGCTGCACTGTCGGAGGGTCAGTACTGAGGGAGTGCTGCACTGTCGGAGGTTCAGTACTGAGGGAGTGCTGCACTGTCGGAGGGTCAGTACTGAGGGAGTGCTGCACTGTCGGAGGGTCAGTACTGAGGGAGTGCTGCACTGTCGGAGGGTCAGTACTGAGGGAGTGCTGCACTGTCGGAGGGTCAGTACTGAGGGAGTGCTGCACTGTCAGAGGGTCAGTACTGAGGGAGTGCTGCACTGTCGGAGGGTCAGTACTGAGGGAGTGCTGCACTGTCGGAGGGTCAGTACTGAGGGAGTGCTGCACTGTCGGAGGGTCAGTACTGAGGGAGTGCTGCACTGTCATGAGGTCAGTACTGAGGGAGTGCTGCACTGTTGGAGGGTCAGTACTGAGGGAGTGCTGCACTGTCAGAGGGTCAGTACTGAGGGAGTGCTGCACTGTCGGAGGGTCAGTACTGAGGGAGTGCTGCACTGTCAGAGGGTCAGTACTGAGGGAGTGCTGCACTGTCGGAGGGTCAGTACTGAGGGAGTGCTGCACTGTCGGAGGGTCAGTAATGAGGGAGTGCTGCACTGTCGGAGGGTCAGTACTGAGGGAGTGCTGCACTGTCGGAGGGTCAGTACTGAGGAAGTGCTGCACTGTCAGAGGGTCAGTACTGAGGGAGTGCCGCACTGTCGGAGGGTCAGTGCTGAGGCAGTGCAGCACTGTCAGAGGGTCAGTACTGAGGGAGTGCTGCACTGTCACGGGGTCAGTACTGAGGGAGTGCTGCACTGTCAGAGGGTCAGTACTGAGGGAGTGCCGCACTGTCGGAGGGTCAGTGCTGAGGCAGTGCAGCACTGTCAGAGGGTCAGTACTGAGGGAGTGCTGCACTGTGGGAGGGTCAGTACTGAGGGAGTGCTGCACTGTCACGGGGTCAGTAGTGAGGCGGTGCTGCACTCACGGAGGGTCTGTACTGAGAGAGTGTTGCACTATCGAAGGGTCAGTACAGAGGTAGTGATGAAATGGCGGAAGGTCAGACCTGAGGTAGTGATGCAATGTCGGAGGGTCAGTCCTGAGGTAGTGCTGCACTATCAGAGGTTCAGGAAAGAGGGAGTGCTGCACTGTCGGAGGGTCAGTACTGAGGGAGTGCTGCACTGTTGGAGGGTCAGGAGTGAGGGAGTGCTGCACTGTCGGAGGGTCAGTACTGAGGGAGTGCTGCACTGTTGGAGGGTCAGTACTGAAGGAGTGCTGCACTGTCGAAGGGTCAGTAATGAGGGAGTGCTGCACTGTAGGAGGGTCAGTACTGAGGGAGTGCTGCACTGTCGGATGGTCAGTACTGAGGGAGTGCTGCACTGTCAGAGGGTCTGTACTGAGGGAGTGCTGCACTGTTGGAGGGTGAGTTCTGAGGGAGAGCTGTACTATCAGAGAGTCAGTACTGAGGGAGTGCTGCACTGTCGGAGGGTCAGTACTGAGGGAGTGCTACACTGCCACAGGGTCAGTACTGAGGGTGTGCTGCACTGTCGGAGTGTCAGTACTGAGGGAGTGCTGCACTCTCAGAGGGTCATTACTGAGGGAGTGCTGCACTGTCGGAGGGTCAGTACTGAGGGAGTGCTGCACTGTCGGAGGGTCAGTACTGAGGGAGTGCTGCACTGTCGGAGGGTCAGTACTGAGGGAGTGCTGCACTGTCTGAGGGTCAGTACTGAGGGAGTGCTGCACTGTCGGAGGGTCAGTACTGAGGGAGTGCTGCACTGTCGGAGGGTCAGTACTGAGGGAGTGCTGCACTGTCGGAGGGTCAGTACTGAGGGAGTGCTGCACTGTCGAGGGTCAGTACTGAGGGAGTGCTGCACTGTCGAGGGTCAGTACTGAGGGAGCGCTGCACTGTCGGAGGGTCAGTACTGAGGGAGTGCTGCACTGTCGGAGGGTCAGTACTGAGGGAGTGCTGCACTGTCGGAGGGTCAGTACTGAGGGAGTGCTGCACTGTCGGAGGGTCAGTACTGAGGGAGTGCTGCACTGTCGGAGGGTCAGTACTGAGGGAGTGCTGCACTGTCGGAGGGTCAGTACTGAGGGAGTGCTGCACTGTCAGAGGGTCAGTACTGAGGGAGTGCTGCACTGTCGGAGGGTCAGTACTGAGGGAGTGCTGCACTGTCGGAGGGTCAGTACTGAGGGAGTGCTGCACTGTCGGAGGGTCAGTACTGAGGGAGTGCTGCACTGTCGGAGGGTCAGTACTGAGGGAGTGCTGCACTGTCAGGAGGGTCAGTACTGAGGGAGTGCTGCACTGTCGGAGGGTCAGTACTGAGGGAGTGCTGCACTGTCGGAGGGTCAGTACTGAGGGAGTGCTGCACTGTCTGGAGGGTCAGTACTGAGGGAGTGCTGCACTGTCGGAGGGTCAGTACTGAGGGAGTGCTGCACTGTCGGAGGGTCAGTACTGAGGGAGTGCTGCACTGTCGGAGGGTCAGTACTGAGGGAGTGCTGCACTGTCGGAGGGTCAGTACTGAGGGAGTGCTGCACTGTCGGAGGGTCAGTACTGAGGGAGTGCTGCACTGTCGGAGGGTCAGTACTGAGGGAGTGCTGCACTGTCAGAGAGTCAGTACTGAGGGAGTGCTGCACTGCCAGAGGGTCAGTACTGAGGGAGTGCTGCACTGTCGGAGGGTCAGTACTGAGGGAGTGCTGCACTGTCAGAGGGTCAGTACTGAGGGAGTGCTGCACTGTCGGAGGGTCAGTACTGAGGGAGTGCTGCACTGTCGGAGGGTCAGTACTGAGGGAGTGCTGCACTGTCAGAGGGTCAGTACTGAGGGAGTGCTGCACTGTCGGAGGGTCAGTACTGAGGGAGTGCTGCACTGTCAGAGGGTCAGTACTGAGGGAGTGCTGCACTGTCGGAGGGTCAGTACTGAGGGAGTGCTGCACTGTCAGAGGGTCAGTACTGAGGGAGTGCTGCACTGTCAGAGGGTCAGTACTGAGGGAGTGCTGCACTGTCAGAGGGTCAGTACTGAGGGAGTGCTGCACAGTTGGAGGGACAGTACAGAGGGAGTGCTCCATTGTCGGTGTGTCGGTAGATAGGCAGTGCAGCACAGTCGGAGGGTCAGTACTGAGGGAGTGCTGAACTGTCGGAGGTTCAGTACTCAGGGAGTGGTGCACTGTCAGAGGGTCGGTAATGAGGGAGTGCTGCACTGTTGGAGGCTCAGTACTGAGGGAGTGCTGCTCTGACAGAGGGTCAGTACTGAGTGAGTGCTGCACTGTCGGAGGGTCAGTACTGAAGGAGTGCTGCACTGTCGGAGGTTCAGTACTAAGGGAGGGCTGCACTATCAGAGGGTCAGTGCTGAGGGAGTGCTGCACTGTCGGAGGTTCAGTACTGAGGGAGTGCTGCACTGTCGGAGGTTCAGTACTGAGGGAGTGCTGCACTGTCAGAGGGTAAGTACTGAGGGAGTGCTGCACTGTCAGAGGGTCAGTATTGAGGGAGTGCTGCACTGTCAGGGGGTAAGTACTGAGGGAGTGCTGCACTGTCAGAGGGTCAGTACTGAGGGAGTGCTGCACTGTCGGATGGGTCAGTACTGAGGGAGTGCTGCACTGTCAGAGGGTCAGTACTGAGGGAGTGCTGCACTGTCAGAGGGTCAGTACTGAGGGAGTGCTGCACTGTCAGAGGGTCAGTACTGAGGGAGTGCTGCACTGTCGGAGGGTCAGTACTGAGGGAGTGCTGCACTGTCAGAGGGTCAGTACTGAGGGAGTGCTGCACTGTCGGAGGGTCAGTACTGAGGGAGTGCTGCACTGTTGGAGGGTCAGTACTGAGGGAGTGCTGCACTGTCAGAGGGTCAGTACTGAGGGAGTGCTGCACAGTCGGAGGGTCAGTACTGAGGGAGTGCTGCACTGTCAGAGGGTCAGTACTGAGGGAGTGCTGCACTGTCAGAGGGTCAGTACTGAGGGAGTGCTGCACTGTTGGAGGGTCAGTACTGAGGGAGTGCTGCACTGTCAGAGGGTCAGTACTGAGGGAGTGCTGCACTGTCGGAGGGTCAGTACTGAGGGAGTGCTGCACTGTCAGAGGGTCAGTACTGAGGGAGTGCTTCACTGTCGGAGGGTCGGTACTGAGGGAGTGCTGCGCTGTTGGAGGTCAAGTACTGAGGGAGTGCTGCACTGTTGGATGGTCAGTACTGAGGGAGTGCTACACTTTCGGAGGGTCAGTACTGAGGGAGTGCTGTACTGTCGGAGGGTCAGTACTGAGGGAGTGCTGCACTGCCAGAGGGTCAGTACTGAGGGAGTGCTGCACTGTCGGAGGGTCAGTACTGAGGGAGTGCTGCACTGTTGGAGGGCAAGTACTGAAGGAGTGCTGCACTGTTGGAGGGTCAGTACTGAGGGAGTGCTACACTGTCGGAGGGTCAGTACTGAGGGAGTGCTGCACTGTCAGAGGGTCAGTACTGATGGAGTGCTGCACTGTCAGAGGGTCAGTACTGAGGGAGAGCTGCACTGTCGGCGGGTCAGTACTGAGCGAGTGCTGCACTGTCGGAGGTTCAGTACTGAGGGAATGCTGCACTGTCCGAGTGTCAGTACTGAGGGAGTGCTGCACTGTCGGAGGGTCAGAACTGAGGGTTGCTCTATTGTCGGAGGTTCAGTACTGAGGGAGTGCAGCACTGTCAGAGTTTCAGTACTGAGGGAGAGCTGCACTGTCGGACGGTCAGTGCTGAGGGTGTGCTGCACTGTCGGAGGGTCAGTACTGAGGGAGTGCTGCACATTTGGAGGGTCAGTACTGAGGGAGTGCTGCACTGTCAGAGGGTCAGTACCTAGGGAGTGCTGCACTGTCCGGGGGTCAGTACTGAAGGAGAGCTGCACTGTTGGAGGTTCAGTACTGAGAGAGTGCTGCACTGTCAGAGGGTCAGTCCTGCGGGAGTGCTGTACAGTCAGAGGGTCAGTAATGAGGGAGTGTTGCACTGTCAGAGGGTCAGTACTGAGGGAGTGCTGAAATGTCAGAGGGTCAGCACTGAGGGAGTGTTGCACTGTCAGATGGTCAGTATTGAAGGAGTGCTGCACCGTTGGAGGGTCAGTGCTGACGGAGTGCTGCACTGTCAGAGGTTAAGAATTCAGGGTGAGCTGCACAGTCGGAGGGTAAGTACTGAGGGAGAGCTGCACTGTCGGAGGGTCATTACTGAGGGAGAGCTGCACTGTATGAGGGTCAGTACTGAGGGAGTGCTGCACTGTCGGACGTTCAGTACTGAGGGAGTGCTGCACTGTCAGAGAGTCAGTACTGAGGTAGTGCTGCACTGTCAGAGAGTCAGTACTGAGGGAGTGCTGCACTGTCAGAGGGTCAGTACTGAGGGAGTGCTGCACTGTCGGAGGGTCAGTACTGAGGGAGTGCTGCACTTTCGGAGGGTCAGTACTGAGGGAGTGCTGCACTGTCGGACTGTCAGTACAGAGGGAGCGCTGCACTGTCGGAGGGTCAGTACTGAGGGAGCGCTGCACTGTCGGAGTGTCAGTAAAGAGGGAGCGCTGCACTGTCGGAGGGTCAGTACTGAGGGAGTGCAACACTGTCAGAGGGTCAATACTGAGGGAGAGCTGCACTGTTGGAGGGTCAGTACTGAGAGAGTGCTGCACTGTTGGAGGTTCAGTACTGAGGGAGTGCTACACTGTCAGAGGGTCAATACTGAGGTAGAGCTGCACTGTTGGAGGGTCAGTACTGAGAGAGTGCTGCACATTTGGAGGGTCAGTACTGAGGGAGTGCTGCACTGTCGGAGGTGCAGTACTAAGGGAGTGCTGCACTGTCGGAGGGTCAGTACTGACGGAGTGCTGCACTGTTGGATAGTCAGTACTGAGGGAGTGCCGCACTGTCAGAGGGTCAGTACTGAGGGAGTGCTGCACTGTCGGATGGTCAGTACTGAGGCAGTGCTGCAATTTCGGAGGGTCAGTACTGAGGTAGTGCTGCGCTGTCAGAGAGTCAGTACTGAGGGAGTGCTGCACTGTCGGAGGTTCAGTATTGAGGGAGTGCTGCACTGTCGGAGTGTCAGTCCTGAGGGAGTGCTGCACTGTCGGAGGGTCAGTACTGAGGGAATGCTGCACTGTCGGAGGGTCAGTACTGAGGGAGCACTGCACTGCCAGAGGGTCAGTACTGAGGGAGTGCTGCACTGTCGGAGGGTCGGTACTGAGGGAGTGCTGCACTGTTGGAGTGCAAGTACTGAGGGAGTGCTGCACTGTTGGAGGGTCAGTACTGAAAAGTGCTGCACTGTCGGAGTGTCAGTACTGAGGGAGTGCTGCACTGCCAGAGGGTCAGTACTGAGGGAGTGCTTCACTGTCGGAGGGTCGGTACTGAGGGTGTGCTGCACTGTTGGAGGGCAAGTACTGAGGGAGTGCTGCACTGTTGGAGGGTCAGTACTGAGGGAGTGCTAAACTTTCGGAGGGTCAGTACTGAGGGAGTGCTACACTTTCGGAGGGTCAGTACTGAGGGAGTGCTGCACTGTCAGAGGGTCAGTACTGAGGGAGTGCTGCACTGTCAGAGGGTCAGTACTGAGGGAGAGCTGCACTGTCGGCGGGTCAGTACTGAGCGAGCGCTGCACTGTCGGAGGATCAGTACTGAGGGAATGCTGCACTGTCGGAGGGTCAGTACTGAGGAGGTGCTGCACTGTCGGATGTGCAGTACTAAGGGAGTGCTGCACTTTTGGAGGGTCAGAACTGAGGGTTGCTCTATTGTCGGATGTTCAGTACTGAGGGAGTGCAGCACTGTCAGAGTTTCAGTACTGAGGGAAAGCTGCACTGTCGGACGGTCAGTGCTGAGGGAGTGCTGCACAGTCGGAGGGTCAGTACTTAGGGAGTACTGCACATTTGGAGGGTTAGTACTGAGGGAGTGCTGCACTGTCAGAGGTTCGGTACCTAGGGAGTGCGGCACTGTCGGGGGGTCAGTACTGATGCAGAGCTGCACTGTTGGAGGTTCAGTACTGAGAGAGTGCTGCACTGTCGTAGGGTCAGTCCTGAGGGAGTGCTGCACAGTCAGAGGGTCAGTAATGAGGGAGTGTTGCACTGTCAGAGGGTCAGTACTGAGGGAGTGCTGCACTGTCAGAGGGTCAGTACTGAGGGAGTGTTGCACTGTCAGAGGGTCAGTATTGAAGGAGTGCTGCACCGTTGGAGGGTCAGTGATGACGGAGTGCTGCACTGTCAGAGGTTAAGAATTGAGGGTGAGCTGCACAGTCGGAGGGTAAGTACTGAGGGAGAGCTGCACTGTCGGAGGGTCAGTACTGAGGGAGAGCAGCACTGTATGAGGGTCAGTGCTGAGGGAGCGCTGCACTGTCGGACAATCAGTACTGAGGGAGAGTTGCACTGTCGGACGGTTAGTACTGAGGGAGAGGTGCACTGTCGGAGGGTCAGTACTGAGGGAGTGCTGCACTGTCGGAGGTGCAGTACTAAGGGAGTGCTGCACTGTCGGAGGGTCAGTACTGACGGAGTGCTGCACTGTTGGAGAGTCAGTACTGAGGGAGAGCCGCACTGTCAGAGGGTCAGTACTGAGGGAGTGCTGCACTGTCGGAGTGTCAGTCCTGTGGCAGAGCTGCAATTTCGGAGGGTCGGTACTGTGGGATTGCTGCACTGTTGGAGGGCAAGTACTGAGGGAGTGCTGCACTGTTGGAGGGTCAGTACTGAGGGAGTGCTACACTGTCGGAGGGTCAGTACTGAGAGAGTGCTGCACTGTCAGAGGGTCAGTACTGAGGGAGTGCTGCACTGTCGGAGGTTCAGTACTGTGGGAGTGCTGCACTGCCAGAGGGTCAGTACTGAGGGACTGCTGCACTGTCGGAGGGTCGGTACTGAGGGAGAGCTGCACTGTCGGCGGGTCAGTACTGAGCGAGCGCTGCTCTGTCAGAGGATCAGTACTGAGGGAATGCTGCACTGTCGGAGGGTCAGTACTGAGGGAGTGCTGCACTGTCGGAGGTGCAGTCCTAAGGGAGTGCTGCACTTTTGGAGGGTCAGAACTGAGGGTTGCTCTATTGTCGGAGGTTCAGTACTGAGGGAGTGCAGCACTGTCAGAGTTTCAGTACTGAGGGAGAGCTGCACTGTCGGCGGGTCAGTACTGAGCGAGCGCTGCAATGTCGGAGGATTAGTACTGAGGGAATGCTGCACTGTCGAGGGGTCAGTATTGAGGGAGTGCTGCGCTGTCAGAGAGTCAGTACTGAGGGAGTGCTGCACTGTCGGAGGTTCAGTATTGAGGGAGTGCTGCACTGTCGGAATGTCAGTCCTGAGGGAGTGCTGCAATGTCGGATAGTCAGTACTGAGGGAATGCTGCACTGTCGGAGGGTCAGTACTGAGGGAGCGCTGCACTGCCAGAGGGTCAGTACTGAGGGAGTGCGGCACTGTCGGAGGGTCGGTACTGAGGGAGTGCTGCACTGTTGGAGGGCAAGTACTGAGGGATTGCTGCACTGTTGGAGGGTCAGTACTGAGGGAGTGCTGCACTGTTGGAGGGTCATACTGAGGGAGTGCTACACTGTCGGAGGGTCAGTACTGAGGGAGTGCTGCACTGTCAGAGGGTCAGTACTGAGGCAGTGCTGCACTGTCAGAGGGTCAGTACTGAGGGAGAGCTGCACTGTCGGCGGGTCAGTACTGAGCGAGTGCTGCACTGTCGGAGGGTCAGTACTGAGGGAATGCTGCACTGTCGGAGGTTCAGTACTGAGGGAGTGCTGCACTGTCGGAGGTGCAGTACTGAGGGAGTGCTGCACATTTTGAGGGTCAGTACTGAGGGAGTGCTGCACTGTCAGAGGGTCAGTACTGAGGGACTGCTGCACTGTCGGGGGGTCAGTACTGATGGAGAGCTGCACTGTTGGAGGTTCAATACTGAGAGAGCGCTGCACTGTCGGAGGGTCAGTCCTGAGGGAGTGCTGCACAGTCAGAGGGTCAGTAATGAGGGAGTGTTGCACTGTCAGAGGGTCAGTACTGAGGGAGTGCTGCACTGTCAGAGGGTCAGTACTGAGGGAGTGTTGCACTGTCAGAGGGTCAGTATTGAAGGCGTGCTGCACCGTTGGAGGGTCAGTGCTGACGGAGTGCTGCATTGTCAGAGGTTAAGAATTGAGGGTGAGCTGCACAGTCGGAGGGTAAGTACTGAGGGAGAGCTGCACTGTCGGAGGGTCAGTACTGAGGGTGAGCTGCACTGTATGAGGGTCAGTGCTGAGGGAGTGCTGCACTGTCGGACGGTCAGTACTGAGGGAGAGCTGCACTGTCGGACGGTTAGTACTGAGGGAGAGCTGCACTGTCGGAGGGTCAGTACTGAGGAGGTGCTGCACTGTCGGTGTGTCAGTACTGAGGGAGTGCTGCACTGTCAGAGGGTCAGTACTGAAGGAGTGCTGCACTGCCGGAGGGTCAGTACTTAGGGAGTGCTGCACTGTCAGAGGGTCAGTACTGAGGGAGTTCTGCACTGTCAGAGGGTCAGTACTAAGGAAGTGCTGCACTGTCGGAGGGTCAGTACTGAGGGACTGCTGCACTGTCGGAGGTGCAGTACTAAGGGAATGCTGCACTGTCGGAGGGTCAGTACTGACGGAGTGCTGCACTGTTGGAGAGTCAGTACTGAGGGAGTGCCGCACTGTCAGAGGGTCAGTACTGAGGGAGTGCTGCACTGTCGGAGGGTCAGTCCTGAGGCAGTGCTGCAATTTCGGAGGGTCAGTACTGAGGGAGTCCTGCACTGTCAGAGGGTCAGTACTGAGGGAGTGCTGCACTGTTGAAGGGTCATTACTGAGGGAGTGCTGCACTGTCGAGGGGTCAGTACTGAGTGAGTGCTGCACTGTCGGAGGTTCAGTATTGAGGGAGTGCTGCACTATCGGAGTGTCAGTCCTGAGGGAGTGCTGCACTGTCGGAGGGTCAGTACTGAGGGAATGCTGCACTGTCGGAGGGTCAGTACTGAGGGAGCGCTGCACTGCCAGAGGGTCAGTACTGAGGGAGTGCTGCACTGTCGGAGGGTCGGTACTGAGGGAGTGCTGCACTGTTGGAGGGCAAGTACTGAGGGAGTGCTGCACTGTTGGAGGGTCAGTACTGAGGGAGTGCTGCACTGTCGGAGGGTCAGTACTGAGGGAGTGCTGCACTGCCAGAGGGTCAGTACTGAGGTAGTGCTGCACTGTCGGAGGGTCGGTACTGAGGGAGTGCTGCACTGTTGGAGGGCAAGTACTGAGGGAGTGCTGCACTGTTGGAGGGTCAGTACTGAGGGAGTGCTACACTGTCGGAGGGTCAGTACTGAGGGAGTGCTGCACTGTCGGAGGGTCAGTACTGAGGGAGTGCTGAAATGTCAGAGAGTCAGCACTGAGGGAGTGTTGCACTGTCAGATGGTCAGTATTGAAGGAGTGCTGCACCGTTGGAGGGTCAGTGCTGACGGAGTGCTGCACTGTCAGAGGTTAAGAATTCAGGGTGAGCTGCACAGTCGGAGGGTAAGTACTGAGGGAGAGCTGCACTGTCGGAGGGTCATTACTGAGGGAGAGCTGCACTGTATGAGGGTCAGTGCTGAGGGAGTGCTGCACTGTCGGACGGTCAGTACTGAGGGAGAGCTGCACTGTCGGACGGTTAGTACTGAGGGAGAGCTGCACTGTCGGAGGGTCAGTACTGAGGAAGTGCTGCACTGTCGGTGTGTCAGTACTAAGGGATTGCTGCACTGTCAGAGGTTCAGTATTGAAGGATTGCTGCACGGTTGGAGGGTCAGTACTGAGGGAGTGCTGCACTGTCGGACGTTCAGTACTGAGGGAGTGCTGCACTGTCAGAGAGTCAGTACTGAGGTAGTGCTGCACTGTCAGAGAGTCAGTACTGAGGGAGTGCTGCACTGTCAGAGGGTCAGTACTGAGGGAGTGCTGCACTGTCGGAGGGTCAGTACTGAGGGAGTGCTGCACTGTTGGATGGTCAGTACTGAGGGAGTGCTACACTTTCGGAGGGTCAGTACTGAGGGAGTGCTGTACTGTCGGAGGGTCAGTACTGAGGGAGTGCTGCACTGCCAGAGGGTCAGTACTGAGGGAGTGCTGCACTGTCGGAGGGTCAGTACTGAGGGAGTGCTGCACTGTTGGAGGGCAAGTACTGAAGGAGTGCTGCACTGTTGGAGGGTCAGTACTGAGGGAGTGCTTCACTGTCGGAGGGTCAGTACTGAGGGAGTGCTGCACTGTCAGAGGGTCAGTACAGATAGAGTGCTGCACTGTCAGAGGGTCAGTACTGAGGGAGAGCTGCACTGTCGGCGGGTCAGTACTGAGCGAGTGCTGCACTGTCGGAGGTTCAGTACAGAGGGAATGCTGCACTGTCCGAGTGTCAGTACTGAGGGAGTGCTGCACTGTCGGAGGGTCAGAACTGAGGGTTGCTCTATTGTCGGAGGTTCAGTACTGAGGGAGTGCAGCACTGTCAGAGTTTCAGTACTGAGGGAGAGCTGCACTGTCGGACGGTCAGTGCTGAGGGTGTGCTGCACTGTCGGAGGGTCAGTACTGAGGGAGTGCTGCACATTTGGAGGGTCAGTACTGAGGGAGTGCTGCACTGTCAGAGGGTCAGTACCTAGGGAGTGCTGCACTGTCGGGGGGTCAGTACTGAAGGAGAGCTGCACTGTCGGAGGGTCAGTACTGAGGGAGTGCTGCACATTTGGAGGGTCAGTACTGAGGGAGTGCTGCACTGTCAGAGGGCAAGTACTGAGGGAGTGCTGCACTGTTGGAGGGTCAGTACTGA
The DNA here is from genome assembly GCF_017639515.1 of Carcharodon carcharias. Classification (NCBI taxonomy): domain Eukaryota; kingdom Metazoa; phylum Chordata; class Chondrichthyes; order Lamniformes; family Lamnidae; genus Carcharodon; species Carcharodon carcharias. Next base: position 2,078,042 of record NW_024470584.1, read on the forward strand.
GAGAGTGCTGCACTGTCGGAGGGTCAGTCCTGCGGGAGTGCTGTACAGTCAGAGGGTCAGTAATGAGGGAGTGTTGCACTGTCAGAGGGTCAGTACTGAGTGAGTGCTGAAATGTCAGAGGGTCAGCACTGAGGGAGTGTTGCACTGTCAGAGGGTCAGTATTGAAGGAGTGCTGCACCGTTGGAGGGTCAGTGCTGACGGAGTGCTGCACTGTCAGAGGTTAAGAATTCAGGGTGAGCTGCACAGTCGGAGGGTAAGTACTGAGGGAGAGCTGCACTGTCGGAGGGTCATTACTGAGGGAGAGCTGCACTGTATGAGGGTCAGTGCTGAGGGAGTGCTGCACTGTCAGAGGGTCAGTACTGAGGGAGAGCTGCACTGTTGGACGGTTAGTACTGAGGGAGAGCTGCACTGTCGGAGGGTCAGTACTGAGGAAGTGCTGCACTGTCGGTGTGTCAGTACTAAGGGATTGCTGCACTGTCAGAGGTTCAGTATTGAAGGATTGCTGCACGGTTGGAGGGTCAGTACTGAGGGAGTGCTGCACTGTCGGACGTTCAGTACTGAGGGAGTGCTGCACTGTCAGAGAGTCAGTACTGAGGTAGTGCTGCACTGTCAGAGAGTCAGTACTGAGGGAGTGCTGCACTTTTGGAGGGTCAGCACTGAGGGAGTGGTGCACTGTCGGAGGGTCTTTACTGAGGGAGTGTTGCACTGTCAGAGGGTCAGTACTGATGTAGTTCTGCACTGTCAGAGGGTCAGTACTGATGGAGTGCTGCACTGTCGGAGGGTCAGTACTGAGGGAGTGCTGCACTGTCGGAGTGTCAGTACTGAGGGAGTGCTGCACTGTCGGAGTGTCAGTACAGAGGGAGCGCTGCACTGTCGGAGGGTCAGTACTGAGGGAGTGCTGCACTGTCGGAGTGTCAGTAAAGAGGGAGCGCTGCACTGTCGGAGGGTCAGTACTGAGGGAGTGCTACACTGTCAGAGGGTCAATACTGAGGGAGAGCTGCACTGTTGGAGGCTCAGTACTGAGAGAGTGCTGCACTGTTGGAGGGTCAGTACTGAGGGAGTGCTACACTGTCAGAGGGTCAATACTGAGGGAGAGCTGCACTGTTGGAGGGTCAGTACTGAGAGAGTGCTGCACATTTGGAGGGTCAGTACTGAGGGAGTGCTGCACTGTCAGATGGTCGGTACCTAGGGAGTGCTGCACATTTGGAGGGTCAGTACTGAGGGAGTGCTGCTCTGTCGGCGTTTCTACTTAAAGAGTGCAGCACTGTCAGAGTTTCAGGACTGAGGGAGTGCTGCACTGTCGGAGGGTCAGTACTGAGGGAGTGCTGCAATGTCAGGGAGTCAGTACTGAGGGAGAGCTGCACTGTCGGACGGTCTGTACTGAGGGAGAGCTGCACTGAATGAGGGTCAGTGCTGAGGGATTGCTGCACTGTCGGACGGTCAGTACTGAGGGAGAGCTGCACTGTCGGACAGTCAGTACTGAGGGAGAGCTGCACTGTCGGAGGGTCAGTACTGAGGGAGTGCTGCACTGTCGGTGTGTCAGTACTGAGGGAGTGCTGCACTGTCAGAGGGTCAGTACTGAGGGAGAGCTACACTGTTGGAGTGTCAGTACTGAGGGAATGCTGCACTGCCGGAGGGTCAGTACTGAGGGAGAGCTGCACTGTCAGTGTTTCAGTAATGAGTGAGTCCTGCACTGTTGGAGGCTCAGTACTGAGGGAGTGGTGCACTGTCGGGGTGTCAGTACTGAGGGAGTGCTGCACTGTCAGAGTGTCAGTACTGAGGGAGCGCTGGACTGTCGGTGGGTCAGTACTGAGGGATCGCTGCACTGTCGGAGTGTCAGTAGAGAGGGAGCGCTGCACTGTCGGAGGGTCAGTACTGATGGAGTGCTGCACTGTCGGAGGGTCAGTACTGAGGGAGAGCTGTAATGTCGGAGGGTCAGTACTGATGGAGTGTTGCACTGTCGGAGTGTCAGTACTGAGGGAGCGCTGCACTGTCGGAGGGTCTTTACTGAGGGAGCGCTGCAGTGTCAGAGGGTCAGTACTGAGGGAGTGCTGCACAGTCGGAGGGTCAGTACTGAGGGAGTGCTGCAATGTCAGAGGGTCAGTGCTGAGGGAGTGCTGCAATGTTGGAGGGTCAATACTGAGGGAGTGCTGCACTGTCAGAGGGTCTGTACTGAGGGACTGCTGCACTGTCAGATGCTCAGTACTGAGGGAGAGCTGCAATGTAGGAGGGTCAGTACTGAGGGAGTGCTGCACTGTTGGAGGGCAAGTACTGAGGGAGTGCTGCACTGTTGGAGGGTCAGTACTGAGGGAGTGCTGTACTGTCGGAGGGTCAGTACTGAGGGAGTGCTGCACTGCCAGAGGGTCAGTACTGAGGGAGTGCTGCACTGTCGGAGGGTCAGTACTGAGGGAGTGCTGCACTGTTGGAGGGCAAGTACTGAAGGAGTGCTGCACTGTTGGAGGGTCAGTACTGAGGGAGTGCTACACTGTCGGAGTGTCAGTACTGAGGGAGCGCTGCACTGTCGGAGGCTCAGTAAAGAGGGAGCGCTGCAGTGTCGGAGGGTCAGTACTGAGGGAGTGCTGCACAGTCGGAGGGTCAGTACTGAGGGAGTGATGCACTGTCAGAGGGTCAGTGCTGAGGGAGTGCTGCAATGTTGGAGGGTCAATACTGAGGGAGTGCTGCACTGTCAGAGGGTCTGTACTGAGGGACTGCTGCACTGTCAGATGCTCAGTACTGAGGGAGAGCTGCAATGTAGGAGGGTCAGTACTGAGGGAGTGCTGCACTGTTGGAGGGCAAGTACTGAGGGAGTGCTGCACTGTTGGAGGGTCAGTACTGAGGGAGTGCTGCACTGTCGGAGGGTCAGTACTGAGGGAGTGCTACACTGTCGGAGTGTCAGTACTGAGGGAGCGCTGCACTGTCGGAGGCTCAGTAAAGAGGGAGCGCTGCAGTGTCGGAGGGTCAGTACTGAGGGAGTGCTGCACAGTCGGAGGGTCAGTACTGAGGGAGTGCTGCACTGTCAGAGGGTCAGTGCTGAGGGAGTGCTGCAATGTTGGAGGGTCAATACTGAGGGAGTGCTGCACTGTCAGAGGGTCTGTACTGAGGGACTGCTGCACTGTCAGATGCTCAGTACTGAGGGAGAGCTGCACTGTAGGAGGGTCAGTACTGAGGGAGTGCTGCACTGTTGGAGGGCAAGTACTGAGGGAGTGCTGCACTGTTGGAGGGTCAGTACTGAGGGAGTGCTGTACTGTCGGAGGGTCAGTTCTGAGGGAGTGCTGCACTGCCAGAGGGTCAGTACTGAGGGAGTGCTGCACTGTTGGAGGGCAAGTAATGAAGGAGTGCTGCACTGTTGGAGGGTCAGTACTGAGGGAGTGCTACACTGTCGGAGTGTCAGTACTGAGGGAGCGCTGCACTGTCGGAGGCTCAGTAAAGAGGGAGCGCTGCAGTGTCGGAGGGTCAGTACTGAGGGAGTGCTGCACAGTCGGAGGGTCAGTACTGAGGGAGTGCTGCACTGTCAGAGGGTCAGTGCTGAGGGAGTGCTGCAATGTTGGAGGGTCAATACTGAGGGAGTGCTGCACTGTCAGAGGGTCTGTGCTGAGGGACTGCTGCACTGTCAGATGCTCAGTACTGAGGGAGAGCTGCACTGTAGGAGGGTCAGTACTGAGGGAGTGCTGCACTGTTGGAGGGCAAGTACTGAGGGAGTGCTGCACTGTTGGAGGGTCAGTACTGAGGGAGTGCTGTACTGTCGGAGGGTCAGTACTGAGGGAGTGCTGCACTGCCAGAGGGTCAGTAGTGAGGGAGTGCTGCACTGTCGGAGGGTCAGTACTGAGGGAGTGCTGCACTGTTGGAGGGCAAGTACTGAAGGAGTGCTGCACTGTTGGAGGGTCAGTACTGAGGGAGTGCTACACTGTCGGCTGGTCAGTACTGAGCGAGTGCTGCACTGTCGGAGGGTCAGTACTGAGGGAATGCTGCACTGTCCGAGTGTCAGTACTGAGGGAGTGCTGCACTGTCGGAGGGTCAGTACTGAGGGAGTGCTGCACATTTGGAGGGTCAGTACTGAGGGAGTGCTGCACTGTCAGAGGGCAAGTACTGAGGGAGTGCTGCACTGTTGGAGGGTCAGTACTGAGAGAGTGCTGCACTGTCGGAGGGTCAGTCCTGCGGGAGTGCTGTACAGTCAGAAGGTCAGTAATGAGGGAGTGTTGCACTGTCAGAGGGTCAGTACTGAGGGAGTGCTGAAATGTCAGCGGGTCAGCACTGAGGGAGTGTTGCACTGTCAGAGGGTCAGTATTGAAGGAGTGCTGCACCGTTGGAGGGTCAGTGCTGACGGAGTGCTGCACTGTCAGAGGTTAAGAATTCAGGGTGAGCTGCACAGTCAGAGGGTAAGTACTGAGGGAGAGCTGCACTGTCGGAGGGTCATTACTGAGGGAGAGCTGCACTGTATGAGGGTCAGTGCTGAGGGAGTGCTGCACTGTCGGACGGTCAGTACTGAGGGAGAGCTGCACTGTTGGACGGTTAGTACTGAGGGAGAGCTGCACTGTCGGAGGGTCAGTACTGAGGAAGTGCTGCACTGTCGGTGTGCCAGTACTAAGGGATTGCTGCACTGTCAGAGGTTCAGTATTGAAGGATTGCTGCACGGTTGGAGGGTCAGTACTGAGGGAGTGCTGCACTGTCGGACGTTCAGTACTGAGGTAGTGCTGCACTGTCAGAGAGTCAGTACTGAGGTAGTGCTGCACTGTCAGAGAGTCAGTACTGAGGGAGTGCTGCACTTTTGGAGGGTCAGCACTGAGGGAGTGGTGCACTGTCGGAGGGTCAGTACTGATGTAGTTCTGCACTGTCAGAGGGTCAGTACTGATGGAGTGCTGCACTGTCGGAGGGTCAGTACTGAGGGAGTGCTGCACTGTCGGAGGGTCAGTACTGAGGGAGTGCTGCACTGTCGGAGGGTCAGTACTGAGGGAGTGCTGCACTGTCAGAGGGTCAGTACTGAGGGAGTGCTGCACTGTCGGAGTGTCAGTAAAGAGGGAGTGCTGCACTGTTGGAGGGTCAGTACTGAGGGAGTGCTGCACTGTCGGAGGGTCAGTACTGAGGGAGTGCTGCACTGTCGGAGGGTCAATACTGAGGGAGAGCTGCACTGTTGGAGGGTCAGTACTGAGGGAGTGCTACACTGTCAGAGGGTCAATACTGAGGGAGAGCTGCACTGTTGGAGGGTCAGTACTGAGAGAGTGCTGCACATTTGGAGGGTCAGTACTGAGGGAGTGCTGCACTGTCAGATGGTCGGTACCTAGGGAGTGCTGCACATTTGGAGGGTCAGTACTGAGGGAGTGCTGCTCTGTCGGCGTTTCTACTTAAAGAGTGCAGCACTGTCAGAGTTTCAGGACTTAGGGAGTGCTGCACTGTCGGAGGGTCAGTACTGAGGGAGTGCTGCAATGTCGGGGAGTCAGTACTGAGGGAGAGCTGCACTGTCGGACGGTCTGTACTGAGGGAGAGCTGCACTGAATGAGGGTCAGTGCTGAGGGATTGCTGCACTGTCGGACGGTCAGTACTGAGGGAGAGCTGCACTGTCGGACAGTCAGTACTGAGGGAGAGCTGCACTGTCGGAGGGTCAGTACTGAGGGAGTGCTGCACTGTCGGTGTGTCAGTACTGAGGGAGTGCTGCACTGTCAGAGGGTCAGTACTGAGGGAGAGCTGCACTGTTGGAGTGTCAGTACTGAGGGAATGCTGCACTGCCGGAGGGTCAGTACTGAGGGAGAGCTGCACTGTCAGTGTTTCAGTAATGAGTGAGTCCTGCACTGTTGGAGGCTCAGTACTGAGGGAGTGGTGCACTGTCGGGGTGTCAGTACTGAGGGAGTGCTGCACTGTCAGAGTGTCAGTACTGAGGGAGCGCTGGACTGTCGGTGGGTCAGTACTGAGGGAGCGCTGCACTGTCGGAGTGTCAGTAGAGAGGGAGCGCTGCACTGTCGGAGGGTCAGTACTGATGGAGTGCTGCACTGTCGGAGGGTCAGTACTGAGGGAGAGCTGTAATGTCGGAGGGTCAGTACTGATGGAGTGTTGCACTGTCGGAGTGTCAGTACTGAGGGAGCGCTGCACTGTCGGAGGGTCTTTACTGAGGGAGTGCTGCACTGTCAGAGGGTCAGTACTGATGTAGTGCTGCACTGTCGGAGGGTCAGTACTGATGGAGTGCTGCACTGTCGGAGGGTCAGTACTGAGGGAGTGCTGCACTGTCGGAGGCTCAGTAAAGAGGGAGCGCTGCAGTGTCGGAGGGTCAGTACTGAGGGAGTGCTGCACAGTCGGAGGGTCAGTACTGAGGGAGTGCTGCAATGTCAGAGGGTCAGTGCTGAGGGAGTGCTGCAATGTTGGAGGGTCAATACTGAGGGAGTGCTGCACTGTCAGAGGGTCTGTACTGAGGGACTGCTGCACTGTCAGATGCTCAGTACTGAGGGAGAGCTGCAATGTAGGAGGGTCAGTACTGAGGGAGTGCTGCACTGTTGGAGGGCAAGTACTGAGGGAGTGCTGCACTGTTGGAGGGTCAGTACTGAGGGAGTGCTGTACTGTCGGAGGGTCAGTACTGAGGGAGTGCTGCACTGCCAGAGGGTCAGTACTGAGGGAGTGCTGCACTGTCGGAGGGTCAGTACTGAGGGAGTGCTGCACTGTTGGAGGGCAAGTACTGAAGGAGTGCTGCACTGTTGGAGGGTCAGGACTGAGGGAGTGCTACACTGTCGGAGTGTCAGTACTGAGGGAGCGCTGCACTGTCGGAGGCTCAGTAAAGAGGGAGCGCTGCAGTGTCGGAGGGTCAGTACTGAGGGAGTGCTGCACAGTCGGAGGGTCAGTACTGAGGGAGTGCTGCACTGTCAGAGGGTCATTGCTGAGGGAGTGCTGCAATGTTGGAGGGTCAATACTGAGGGAGTGCTGCACTGTCAGAGGGTCTGTACTGAGGGACTGCTGCACTGTCAGATGCTCAGTACTGAGGGAGAGCTGCAATGTAGGAGGGTCAGTACTGAGGGAGTGCTGCACTGTTGGAGGGCAAGTACTGAGGGAGTGCTGCACTGTTGGAGGGTCAGTACTGAGGGAGTGCTGTACTGTCGGAGGGTCAATACTGAGGGAGTGCTGCACTGACAGAGGGTCAGTACTGAGGGAGTGCTGCACTGTCGGAGGGTCAGTACTGAGGGAGTGCTGCACTGTTGGAGGGCAAGTACTGAAGGAGTGCTGCACTGTTGGAGGGTCAGTACTGAGGGAGTGCTACACTGTCGGAGGGTCAGTACTGAGGGAGTGCTGCACTGTCAGAGGGTCAGTACTGATGGAGTGCTGCACTGTCAGAGGGTCAGTACTGAGGGAGAGCTGCACTGTCGGCGGGTCAGTACTGAGCGAGTGCTGCACTGTCGGAGGGTCAGTACTGAGGGAATGCTGCACTGTCCGAGTGTCAGTACTGAGGGAGTGCTGCACTGTCGGAGGGTCAGAACTGAGGGTTGCTCTATTGTCGGAGGTTCAGTACTGAGGGAGTGCAGCACTGTCAGAGTTTCAGTACTGAGGGAGAGCTGCACTGTCGGACGGTCAGTGCTGAGGGAGTGCTGCACTGTCGGAGGGTCAGTACTGAGGGAGTGCTGCACATTTGGAGGGTCAGTACTGAGGGAGTGCTGCAATGTCAGAGGGTCAGTACCTAGGGAGTGCTGCACTGTCGGGGGGTCAGTACTGAAGGAGAGCTGCACTGTTGGAGGTTCAGTACTGAGAGAGTGCTGCACTGTCGGAGGGTCAGTCCTGCGGGAGTGCTGTACAGTCAGAGGGTCAGTAATGAGGGAGTGTTGCACTGTCAGAGGGTCAGTACTGAGGGAGTGCTGAAATGTCAGAGGGTCAGCACTGAGGGAGTGTTGCACTGTCAGAGGGTCAGTATTGAAGGAGTGCTGCACCGTTGGAGGGTCAGTGCTGACGGAGTGCTGCACTGTCAGAGGTTAAGAATTCAGGGTGAGCTGCACAGTCGGAGGGTAAGTACTGAGGGAGAGCTGCACTGTCGGAGGGTCATTACTGAGGGAGAGCTGCACTGTATGGGGGTCAGTGCTGAGGGAGTGCTGCACTGTCGGACGGTCAGTACTGAGGGAGAGCTGCACTGTCGGACGGTTAGTACTGAGGGAGAGCTGCACTGTCGGAGGGTCAGTACTGAGGAAGTGCTGCACTGTCGGTGTGTCAGTACTAAGGGATTGCTGCACTGTCAGAGGTTCAGTATTGAAGGATTGCTGCACGGTTGGAGGGTCAGTACTGAGGGAGTGCTGCACTGTCGGACGTTCAGTACTGAGGTAGTGCTGCACTGTCAGAGAGTCAGTACTGAGGGTGTGCTGCACTGTCAGAGGGTCAGTACTGAGGGAGCGCTGCACTGTTGGAGGGTCAGAACTGAGGGAGTGCTGCACCATCGGATGTTCAGTACTGAGGGAGTGCTGCACTGTCAGAGGGTCAGTACTGAGGGAGTGCTGCACTTTTGGAGGGTCAGTACTGAGGGAGTGCTGCACTGTTGGAGTGTCAGTACAGAGGGAGCGCTGCACTGTCGGAGGGTCAGTACTGAGGGAGCGCTGCACTGTCGGAGTGTCAGTAAAGAGGGAGCGCTGCACTGTCGGAGGGTCAGTACTGAGGGAGTGCTACACTGTCAGAGGGTCAATACTGAGGGAGAGCTGCACTGTTGGAGGGTCAGTACTGAGAGAGTGCTGCACATTTGGAGGGTCAGTACTGAGGGAGTGCTGCACTGTCAGATGGTCGGTACCTAGGGAGTGCTGCACATTTGGAGGGTCAGTACTGAGGGAGTGCTGCTCTGTCGGAGTTTCTACTGAAAGAGTGCAGCACTGTCAGAGTTTCAGGACTGAGGGAGTGCTGCACTGTCGGAGGGTCAGTACTGAGGGAGTGCTGCAATGTCGGGGAGTCAGTACTGAGGGAGAGCTGCACTGTCGGACGGTCTGTACTGAGGGAGAGCTGCACTGAATGAGGGTCAGTGCTGAGGGATTGCTGCACTGTCGGACGGTCAGTACTGAGGGAGAGCTGCACTGTCGGACAGTCAGTACTGAGGGAGAGCTGCACTGTCGGAGGGTCAGTACTGAGGGAGTGCTGCACTGTCGGTGTGTCAGTACTGAGGGAGTGCTGCACTGTCAGAGGGTCAGTACTGAGGGAGAGCTGCACTGTCAGAGGGTCAGTACTGAGGGAGCGCTGCACTGTCAGAGGGTCAGTACTGAGGGAGAGCTGCACTGTTGGAGTGTCAGTACTGAGGGAATGCTGCACTGACGGAGGGTCAGTACTGAGGGAGAGCTGCACTGTCAGTGTTTCAGTAATGAGTGAGTCCTGCACTGTTGGAGGCTCAGTACTGAGGGAGTGGTGCACTGTCGGGGTGTCAGTACTGAGGGAGTGTGCACTGTCAGAGTGTCAGTACTGAGGGAGCGCTGGACTGTCGGTGGGTCAGTACTGAGGGAGCGCTGCACTGTCGGAGTGTCAGTAGAGAGGGAGCGCTGCACTGTCGGAGGGTCTTTACTGAGGGAGTGCTGCACTGTCAGAGGGTCAGTACTGATGTAGTGCTGCACTGTCGGAGGGTCAGTACTGATGGAGTGCTGCACTGTCGGAGGGTCAGTACTGAGGGAGTGCTGCACTGTCGGAGTGTCAGTACTGAGGGAGCGCTGCACTGTCGGAGGCTCAGTAAAGAGGGAGCGCTGCAGTGTCGGAGGGTCAGTACTGAGGGAGTGCTGCACAGTCGGAGGGTCAGTACTGAGGGAGTGCTGCACTGTCAGAGGGTCAGTGCTGAGGGAGTGCTGCAATGTTGGAGGGTCAATACTGAGGGAGTGCTGCACTGTCAGAGGGTCTGTACTGAGGGACTGCTGCACTGTCAGATGCTCAGTACTGAGGGAGAGCTGCACTGTAGGAGGGTCAGTACTGAGGGAGTGCTGCACAGTTGGAGGGCAAGTACTGAGGGAGTGCTGCACTGTCGGAGGGTCAGTACTGAGGGAGTGCTGTACTGTCGGAGGGTCAGTACTGAGGGAGTGCTGCACTGCCAGAGGGTCAGTACTGAGGGAGTGCTGCACTGTCGGAGGGTCAGTACTGAGGGAGTGCTGCACTGTTGGAGGGCAAGTACTGAAGGAGTGCTGCACTGTTGGAGGGTCAGTACTGAGGGAGTGCTACACTGTCGGAGTGTCAGTACTGAGGGAGCGCTGCACTGTCGGAGGCTCAGTAAAGAGGGAGCGCTGCAGTGTCGGAGGGTCAGTACTGAGGGAGTGCTGCACAGTCGGAGGGTCAGTACTGAGGGAGTGCTGCACTGTCAGAGGGTCAGTGCTGAGGGAGTGCTGCAATGTTGGAGGGTCAATACTGAGGGAGTGCTGCACTGTCAGAGCGTCTGTACTGAGGGACTGCTGCACTGTCAGATGCTCAGTACTGAGGGAGAGCTGCACTGTAGGAGGGTCAGTACTGAGGGAGTGCTGCACTGTTGGAGGGCAAGTACTGAGGGAGTGCTGCACTGTTGGAGGGTCAGTACTGAGGGAGTGCTACACTGTCGGAGGGTCAGTACTGAGGGAGTGCTGCACTGTCAGAGGGTCAGTACTGATGGAGTGCTGCACTGTCAGAGGGTCAGTACTGAGGGAGAGCTGCACTGTCGGCGGGTCAGTACTGAGCGAGTGCTGCACTGTCGGAGGGTCAGTACTGAGGGAATGCTGCACTGTCCGAGTGTCAGTACTGAGGGAGTGCTGCACTGTCGGAAGATCAGAACTGAGGGTTGCTCTATTGTCGGAGGTTCAGTACTGAGGGAGTGCAGCACTGTCAGAGTTTCAGTACTGAGGGAGAGCTGCACTGTCGGACGGTCAGTGCTGAGGGAGTGCTGCACTGTCGGAGGGTCAGTACTGAGGGAGTGCTGCACATTTGGAGGGTCAGTACTGAGGGAGTGCTGCACTGTCAGAGGGTCAGTACCTAGGGAGTGCTGCACTGTCGGGGGGTCAGTACTGAAGGAGAGCTGCACTGTTGGAGGTTCAGTACTGAGAGAGTGCTGCACTGTCGGAGGGTCAGTCCTGCGGGAGTGCTGTACAGTCAGAGGGTCAGTAATGAGGGAGTGTTGCACTGTCAGAGGGTCAGTACTGAGGGAGTGCTGAAATGTCAGAGGGTCAGCACTGAGGGAGTGTTGCACTGTCAGAGGGTCAGTATTGAAGGAGTGCTGCACCGTTGGAGGGTCAGTGCTGACGGAGTGCTGCACTGTCAGAGGTTAAGAATTCAGGGTGAGCTGCACAGTCGGAGGGTAAGTACTGAGGGAGAGCTGCACTGTCGGAGGGTCATTACTGAGGGAGAGCTGCACTGTATGAGGGTCAGTGCTGAGGGAGTGCTGCACTGTCGGACGGTCAGTACTGAGGGAGAGCTGCACTGTCGGACGGTTAGTACTGAGGGAGAGCTGCACTGTCGGAGGGTCAGTACTGAGGAAGTGCTGCACTGTCGGTGTGTCAGTACTAAGGGATTGCTGCACTGTCAGAGGTTCAGTATTGAAGGATTGCTGCACGGTTGGAGGGTCAGTACTGAGGGAGTGCTGCACTGTCGGACGTTCAGTACTGAGGTAGTGCTGCACTGTCAGAGAGTCAGTACTGAGGGACTGCTGCACTGTCAGAGGGTCAGTACTGAGGGAGCGCTGCACTGTTGGAGGGTCAGAACTGAGGGAGTGCTGCACCATCGGATGTTCAGTACTGAGGGAGTGCTGCACTGTCAGAGGGTCAGTACTGAGGGAGTGCTGCACTTTTGGAGGGTCAGCACTGAGGGAGTGGTGCACTGTCGGAGGGTCTTTACTGAGGGAGTGTTGCACTGTCAGAGGGTCAGTACTGATGTAGTTCTGCACTGTCAGAGGGACAGTACTGATGGAGTGCTGCACTGTCGGAGGGTCAGTACTGAGGGAGTGCTGCACTGTCGGAGGGTCAGTACTGAGGGAGTGCTGCACTGTCGGAGTGTCAGTACAGAGGGAGCGCTGCACTGTCGGAGGGTCAGTACTGAGGGAGCGCTGCACTGTCGGAGTCTCAGTAAAGAGGGAGCGTTGCACTGTCGGAGGGTCAGTACTGAGGGAGTGCTACACTGTCAGAGGGTCAATACTGAGGGAGAGCTGCACTGTTGGAGGGTCAGTACTGAGAGAGTGCTGCACTGTTGGAGGGTCAGTACTGAGGGAGTGCTGCACTGTCAGAGGGTCAGTACTGAGAGAGTGCTGCACTGTTGGAGGGTCAGTACTGAGGGAGTGCTACACTGTCAGAGGGTCAATACTGAGGGAGAGCTGCACTGTTGGAGGGTCAGTACTGAGAGAGTGCTGCACATTTGGAGGGTCAGTACTGAGGGAGTGCTGCACTGTCAGATGGTCGGTACCTAGGGAGTGCTGCACATTTGGAGGGTCAGTACTGAGGGAGTGCTGCTCTGTCGGAGTTTCTACTGAAAGAGTGCAGCACTGTCAGAGTTTCAGGACTGAGGGAGTGCTGCACTGTCGGAGGGTCAGTACTGAGGGAGTGCTGCAATGTCGGGGAGTCAGTACTGAGGGAGAGCTGCACTGTTGGAGGGCAAGTACTGAGGGAGTGCTGCACTGTCGGAGGGTCAGTACTGAGGGAGTGCTGTACTGTCGGAGGGTCAGTACTGAGGGAGTGCTGCACTGCCAGAGGGTCAGTACTGAGGGAGTGCTGCACTGTCGGAGGGTCAGTACTGAGGGAGTGCTGCACTGTTGGAGGGCAAGTACTGAAGGAGTGCTGCACTGTTGGAGGGTCAGTACTGAGGGAGTGCTACACTGTCGGAGTGTCAGTACTGAGGGAGCGCTGCACTGTCGGAGGCTCAGTAAAGAGGGAGCGCTGCAGTGTCGGAGGGTCAGTACTGAGGGAGTGCTGCACAGTCGGAGGGTCAGTACTGAGGGAGTGCTGCACTGTCAGAGGGTCAGTGCTGAGGGAGTGCTGCAATGTTGGAGGGTCAATACTGAGGGAGTGCTGCACTGTCAGAGCGTCTGTACTGAGGGACTGCTGCACTGTCAGATGCTCAGTACTGAGGGAGAGCTGCACTGTAGGAGGGTCAGTACTGAGGGAGTGCTGCACTGTTGGAGGGCAAGTACTGAGGGAGTGCTGCACTGTTGGAGGGTCAGTACTGAGGGAGTGCTGTACTGTCGGAGGGTCAGTACTGAGGGACTGCTGCACTGGCAGAGGGTCAGTACTGAGGGAGTGCTGCACTGTCGGAGGGTCAGTACTTAGGGAGTGCTGCACTGTTGGAGGGCAAGTACTGAAGGAGTGCTGCACTGTTGGAGGGTCAGTACTGAGGGAGTGCTACACTGTCGGAGGGTCAGTACTGAGGGAGTGCTGCACTGTCAGAGGGTCAGTACTGATGGAGTGCTGCACTGTCAGAGGGTCAGTACTGAGGGAGAGCTGCACTGTCGGCGGGTCAGTACTGAGCGAGTGCTGCACTGTCGGAGGGTCAGTACTGAGGGAATGCTGCACTGTCCGAGTGTCAGTACTGAGAGAGTGCTGCACTGTCGGAAGATCAGAACTGAGGGTTGCTCTATTGTCGGAGGTTCAGTACTGAGGGAGTGCAGCACTGTCAGAGTTTCAGTACTGAGGGAGAGCTGCACTGTCGGACGGTCAGTGCTGAGGGAGTGCTGCACTGTCGGAGCGTCAGTACTGAGGGAGTGCTGCACATTTGGAGGGTCAGTACTGAGGGAGTGCTGCACTGTCAGAGGGTCAGTACCTAGGGAGTGCTGCACTGTCGGGGGGTCAGTACTGAAGGAGAGCTGCACTGTTGGAGGTTCAGTACTGAGAGAGTGCTGCACTGTCGGAGGGTCAGTCCTGCGGGAGTGCTGTACAGTCAGAGGGTCAGTAATGAGGGAGTGTTGCACTGTCAGAGGGTCAGTACTGAGGGAGTGCTGAAATGTCAGAGGGTCAGCACTGAGGGAGTGTTGCACTGTCAGAGGGTCAGTATTGAAGGAGTGCTGCACCGTTGGAGGGTCAGTGCTGACGGAGTGCTGCACTGTCAGAGGTTAAGAATTCAGGGTGAGCTGCACAGTCGGAGGGTAAGTACTGAGGGAGAGCTGCACTGTCGGAGGGTCATTACTGAGGGAGAGCTGCACTGTATGAGGGTCAGTGCTGAGGGAGTGCTGCACTGTCGGACGGTCAGTACTGAGGGAGAGCTGCACTGTCGGACGGTTAGTACTGAGGGAGAGCTGCACTGTCGGAGGGTCAGTACTGAGGAAGTGCTGCACTGTCGGTGTGTCAGTACTAAGGGATTGCTGCACTGTCAGAGGTTCAGTATTGAAGGATTGCTGCACGGTTGGAGGGTCAGTACTGAGGGAGTGCTGCACTGTCGGACGTTCAGTACTGAGGTAGTGCTGCACTGTCAGAGAGTCAGTACTGAGGGACTGCTGCACTGTCAGAGGGTCAGTACTGAGGGAGCGCTGCACTGTTGGAGGGTCAGAACTGAGGGAGTGCTGCACCATCGGATGTTCAGTACTGAGGGAGTGCTGCACTGTCAGAGGGTCAGTACTGAGGGAGTGCTGCACTTTTGGAGGGTCAGCACTGAGGGAGTGGTGCACTGTCGGAGGGTCTTTACTGAGGGAGTGTTGCACTGTCAGAGGGTCAGTACTGATGTAGTTCTGCACTGTCAGAGGGACAGTACTGATGGAGTGCTGCACTGTCGGAGGGTCAGTACTGAGGGAGTGCTGCACTGTCGGAGGGTCAGTACTGAGGGAGTGCTGCACTGTCGGAGTGTCAGTACAGAGGGAGCGCTGCACTGTCGGAGGGTCAGTACTGAGGGAGCGCTGCACTGTCGGAGTCTCAGTAAAGAGGGAGCGTTGCACTGTCGGAGGGTCAGTACTGAGGGAGTGCTACACTGTCAGAGGGTCAATACTGAGGGAGAGCTGCACTGTTGGAGGGTCAGTACTGAGAGAGTGCTGCACTGTTGGAGGGTCAGTACTGAGGGAGTGCTGCACTGTCAGAGGGTCAGTACTGAGAGAGTGCTGCACTGTTGGAGGGTCAGTACTGAGGGAGTGCTACACTGTCAGAGGGTCAATACTGAGGGAGAGCTGCACTGTTGGAGGGTCAGTACTGAGAGAGTGCTGCACATTTGGAGGGTCAGTACTGAGGGAGTGCTGCACTGTCAGATGGTCGGTACCTAGGGAGTGCTGCACATTTGGAGGGTCAGTACTGAGGGAGTGCTGCTCTGTCGGAGTTTCTACTGAAAGAGTGCAGCACTGTCAGAGTTTCAGGACTGAGGGAGTGCTGCACTGTCGGAGGGTCAGTACTGAGGGAGTGCTGCAATGTCGGGGAGTCAGTACTGAGGGAGAGCTGCACTGTCAGACAGTCTGTACTGAGGGAGAGCTGCACTGAATGAGGGTCAGTGCTGAGGGAGTGCTGCACTGTCGGACGGTCAGTACTGAGGGAGAGCTGCACTGTCGGACAGTCAGTACTGAGGGAGAGCTGCACTGTCGGAGGGTCAGTACTGAGGGAGTGCTGCACTGTCGGTGTGTCAGTACTGAGGGAGTGCTGCACTGTCAGAGGGTCAGTACTGAGGGAGAGCTGCACTGTTGGAGTGTCAGTACTGAGGGAATGCTGCACTGCCGGAGGGACAGTACCAAGGGAGAGCTGCACTGTCAGTGTTTCAGTAATGAGTGAGTCCTGCACTGTTGGAGGCTCAGTACTGAGGGAGTGGTGCACTGTCGGGGTGTCAGTACTGAGGGAGTGCTGCACTGTCAGAGTGTCAGTACTGAGGGAGCGCTGGACTGTCGGTGGGTCAGTACTGAGGGAGCGCTGCACTGTCGGAGTGTCAGTAGAGAGGGAGCGCTGCACTGTCGGAGGGTCAGTACTGATGGAGTGCTGCACTGTCGGAGGGTCAGTACTGAGGGAGAGCTGTAATGTCGGAGGGTCAGTACTGATGGAGTGTTGCACTGTCGGAGTGTCAATACTGAGGGAGCGCTGCACTGTCGGAGGGTCTTTACTGAGGGAGTGCTGCACTGTCAGAGGGTCAGTACTGATGTAGTGCTGCACTGTCGGAGGGTCAGTACTGATGGAGTGCTGCACTGTCGGAGGGTCAGTACTGAGGGAGTGCTGCACTGTCGGAGTGTCAGTACTGAGGGAGCGCTGCACTGTCGGAGGCTCAGTAAAGAGGGAGCGCTGCAGTGTCGGAGGGTCAGTACTGAGGGAGTGCTGCACAGTCGGAGGGTCAGTACTGAGGTAGTGCTGCACTGTCAGAGGGTCAGTGCTGAGGGAGTGCTGCAATGTTGGAGGGTCAGTACTGAGGGAGTGCTGCACTGTCGGACGGTCAGTACTGAGGGAGTGCTGCACTATCGGTGGGTTAGTACTGAGGGAGTGCTGCACAGTCGGAGGGTCAGTCCTTAGGAAGTGCTGCAATGTCGGAGGGTCAGTACTGAGGAACTGCTGCACTGTTGGAGGGTCACTACTGGGGGAGTGCTGCAATGTTGGAGGGTCAGTACTGAGGGAGTGCTGCACTGTCAGAGGGTCGGTACTAAGGGAGTGCTGCAAAGTTGGAGGGCAAGTACTGAGGGAGTGCTGCACTGTTGGAGGGTCTTTACTGAGGGAGTGCTGCACTGTCGGAGGGTCAGTACTGATGGAGTGCTGCACATTTGGAGGGTCAGTACTGAGGGAGTGCTGCACTGTCAGAGGGTCGGTACCTAGGGAGTGCTGCACATTTGGAGGGTCAGTACTGAGGGAGTGCTGCACTGTCAGAGGGTCAGTACTGAGAGAGTGCTGCACTGTCGGAGGGTCAGTCCTGAGGGAGTGCTGCACTGTCAGAGGGTCAGTAATGAGGTAGTGCTGCAGTGTCAGAGGTTCAGCATTGAAGGAGTGCTGCACCGTTGGAAGGTTAGTACTGAGGGAGTGCTGCACTGTTGGAGGGACAGTACGGTGGGAGAGCTGCACTGTCGGAGGGTGTGTGCTGACGGAGTGCTGCACTTTCGGAGGGTCAGAAATGAGGGATTGCTGCACTGTCAGAGGGTCAGTACTGAGGGAGTGCTGCACATTCGGAGGGGAAGTACTGAGGGAGTGCTGCACTGTCAGAGGGTCAGTACTGAGGGAGAGCTGCACTGTCGGACGGTCAATACTGAGCGAGAGCTGCACTGTATGAGGGTCAGTACTGAGGGAGTGCTGCACTGTCCGAGGGTCAGTTCTGAGGGAGAGCTGCACTGTCGGAGGGTCAGTCCTGAGGGAGAGCTGCACTGTCGGAGGGTCAGTCCTGAGGGAGTGCTGCACTGTCGGAGGGTCAGTCCTGAGGGAGTCCTGCACTGTTGGAGGCTCAGTACTGAGGGAGTGGTGCACTGTCGTGGTGTCAGTACTGAGGGAGTGCTGCACTGTTGGAGGATCAGTACTGAGGGAGTGCTGTACTGTCGGAGGGTCAGTACTGAGGGAGTGCTGCACTGCCAGAGCGTCAGTACTGAGGGAGTGCTGCACTGTCGGAGGGTCAGTGCTGAGGGAGTGCTGCAATGTTGGAGGGTCAATACTGAGGGAGTGCTGCACTGTCAGAGGGTCTGTACTGAGGGACTGCTGCACTGTCAGATGCTCAGTACTGAGGGAGAGCTGCACTGTAGGAGGGTCAGTACTGAGGGAGTGCTGCACTGTTGGAGGGCAAGTACTGAGGGAGTGCTGCACTGTTGGAGGGTCAGTACTGAGGGAGTGCTGTACTGTCGGAGGGTCAGTACTGAGGGAGTGCTGCACTGCCAGAGGGTCAGTACAGAGGGAGTGCTGCACTGTCGGAGGGTCAGTACTGAGGGAGTGCTGCACTGTTGGAGGGCAAGTACTGAAGGAGTGCTGCACTGTTGGAGGGTCAGTACTGAGGGAGTGCTACACTGTCGGAGGGTCAGTACTGAGGGAGTGCTGCACTGTCAGAGGGTCAGTACTGAGGGAGTGCTGCACTGTCAGAGGGTCAGTACTGAGGGAGAGCTGCACTGTTGGAGTGTCAGTACTGAGGGAGCGCTGCACTGTCAGTGTTTCAGTAATGAGTGAGTCCTGCACTGTTGGAGGCTCAGTACTGAGGGAGTGGTGCACTGTCGGGGTGTCACTACTGAGGGAGTGCTGCACTGTCAGAGTGTCAGTACTGAGGGAGCGCTGGACTGTCGGTGGGTCAGTACTGAGGGAGCGATGCACTGTCGGAGTGTCAGTAGAGAGGGAGCGCTGCACTGTCGGAGGGTCAGTACTGATGGAGTGCTGCACTGTCGGAGGGTCAGTACTGAGGGAGAGCTGTAATGTCGGAGGGTCAGTACTGATGGAGTGTTGCACTGTCGGAGTGTCAGTACTGAGGGAGCGCTGCACTGTCGGAGGGTCTTTACTGAGGGAGTGCTGCACTGTCAGAGGGTCAGTACTGATGTAGTGCTGCACTGTCGGAGGGTCAGTACTGATGGAGTGCTGCACAGTCGGAGGGTCAGTACTGAGGGAGTGCTGCACTGTCGGAGTGTCAGTACTGAGGGAGCGCTGCACTGTCGGAGGCTCAGTAAAGAGGGAGCGCTGCAGTGTCGGAGGGTCAGTACTGAGGGAGTGCTGCACAGTCGGAGGGTCAGTACTGAGGGAGTGCTGCACTGTCAGAGGGTCAGTGCTGAGGGAGTGCTGCAATGTTGGAGGGTCAGTACTGAGGGAGTGCTGCACTGTCGGACGGTCAGTACTGAGGGAGTGCTGCACTATCGGTGGGTTAGTACTGAGGGAGTGCTGCACAGTCGGAGGGTCAGTCCTTAGGAAGTGCTGCAATGTCGGAGGGTCAGTACTGAGGAACTGCTGCACTGTTGGAGGGTCACTACTGGGGGAGTGCTGCAATGTTGGAGGGTCAGTACTGAGGGAGTGCTGCACTGTCAGAGGGTCGGTACTGAGGGAGTGCTGCACTGTTGGAGGGCAAGTACTGAGGGAGTGCTGCACTTTCGGAGGGTCAGTACTGAGGGAATGCTGCACTGTCCGAGTGTCAGTACTGAGGGAGTGCTGCACTGTCGGAGGGTCAGAACTGAGGGTTGCTCTATTGTCGGAGGGTCAGTACTGAGGGAGTGCAGCACTGTCAGAGTTTCAGTACTGAGGGAGAGCTGCACTGTCGGACGGTCAGTGCTGAGGGAGTGCTGCACTGTCGGAGGGTCAGTACTGAGGGAGTGCTGCACATTTGGAGGGTCAGTACTGAGGGAGTGCTGCACTGTCAGAGGGTCAGTACCTAGGGAGTGCTGCACTGTCGGGGGGTCAGTACTGAAGGAGAGCTGCACTGTTGGAGGTTCAGTACTGAGAGAGTGCTGCACTGTCGAAGGGTCAGTCCTGCGGGAGTGCTGTACAGTCAGAGGGTCAGTAATGAGGGAGTGTTGCAATGTCAGAGGGTCAGTATTGAAGGAGTGCTGAAATGTCAGAGGGTCAGTGCTGACGGAGTGCTGCACTGTCAGAGGTTAAGAATTCAGGGTGAGCTGCACAGTCGGAGGGTAAGTACTGAGGGAGAGCTGCACTGTCGGAGGGTCATTACTGAGGGAGAGCTGCACTGTATGAGGGTCAGTGCTGAGGGAGTGCTGCACTGTCGGACGGTCAGTACTGAGGAAGAGCTGCACTGTCGGACGGTTAGTACTGAGGGAGAGCTGCACTGTCGGAGGGTCAGTACTGAGGAAGTGCTGCACTGTCGGTGTGTCAGTACTAAGGGATTGCTGCACTGTCAGAGGTTCAGTATTGAAGGATTGCTGCACGGTTGGAGGGTCAGTACTGAGGGAGTGCTGCACTGTCGGACGTTCAGTACTGAGGGAGTGCTGCACTGTCAGAGAGTCAGTACTGAGGTAGTGCTGCACTGTCAGAGAGTCAGTACTGAGGGAGTGCTGCACTGTCAGAGGGTCAGTACTGAGGGAGCGCTGCACTGTTGGAGGGTCAGAACTGAGGGAGTGCTGCACCATCGGATGTTCAGTACTGAGGGAGTGCTGCACTGTCAGAGGGTCAGTACATGAGGGAGTGCTGCACTTTTGGAGGGTCAGCACTGAGGGAGTGGTGCACTGTCGGAGGGTCTTTACTGAGGGAGTGTTGCACTGTCAGAGGGTCAGTACTGATGTAGTTCTGCACTGTCAGAGGGTCAGTACTGATGGAGTGCTGCACTGTCGGAGGGTCAGTACTGAGGGAGTGCTGCACTGTCGGAGGGTCAGTACTGAGGGAGTGCTGCACTGTCGGAGTGTCAGTACAGAGGGAGCGCTGCACTGTCGGAGGGTCAGTACTGAGGGAGTGCTGCACTGTCGGAGTGTCAGTAAAGAGGGAGCGCTGCAATGTCGGAGGGTCAGTAATGAGGGAGTGCTACACTGTCAGAGGGTCAATACTGAGGGAGAGCTGCACTGTTGGAGGCTCAGTACTGAGAGAGTGCTGCACTGTTGGAGGGTCAGTACTGAGGGAGTGCTACACTGTCAGAGGGTCAATACTGAGGGAGAGCTGCACTGTTGGAGGGTCAGTACTGAGAGAGTGCTGCACATTTGGAGGGTCAGTACTGAGGGAGTGCTGCACTGTCAGATGGTCGGTACCTAGGGAGTGCTGCACATTTGGAGGGTCAGTACTGAGGGAGTGCTGCTCTGTCGGAGTTTCTACTGAAAGAGTGCAGCACTGTCAGAGTTTCAGGACTGAGGGAGTGCTGCACTTTCGGAGGGTCAGTACTGAGGGAGTGCTGCACTGTTGGAGGGTCAGTACTGAGGGAGTGCTGCAATGTCGGGGAGTCAGTACTGAGGGAGAGCTGTCATGTCGGAGGGTCAGTACTGATGGAGTGTTGCACTGTCGGAGTGTCAGTACTGAGGGAGCGCTGCACTGTCGGAGGATCTTTACTGAGGGAGTGCTGCACTGTCAGAGGGTCAGTACTGATGTAGTGCTGCACTGTCGGAGGGTCAGTACTGATGGAGTGCTGCACTGTCGGAGGGTCAGTACTGAGGGAGTGCTGCACGGTCGGAGTGTCAGTACTGAGGGAGCGCTGCACTGTCGGAGGCTCAGTAAAGAGGGAGCGCTGCAGTGTCGGAGGGTCAGTACTGAGGGAGTGCTGCACAGTCGGAGGGTCAGTCCTGAGGGAGTGCTGCACTGTCGGAGGGTCAGTACTGAGGGAGTGCTGCACTGTTGGAGGGCAAGTACTGAAGGAGTGCTGCACTGTTGGAGGGTCAGTACTGAGGGAGTGCTACACTGTCGGAGTGTCAGTACTGAGGGAGCGCTGCACTGTCGGAGGCTCAGTAAAGAGGGAGCGCTGCAGTGTCGGAGGGTCAGTACTGAGGGAGTGCTGCACAGTCGGAGGGTCAGTACTGAGGGAGTGCTGCACTGTCAGAGGGTCAGTGCTGAGGGAGTGCTGCAATGTTGGAGGGTCAATACTGAGGGAGTGCTGCACTGTCAGAGGGTCTGTACTGAGGGACTGCTGCACTGTCAGATGCTCAGTACTGAGGGAGAGCTGCACTGTAGGAGGGTCAGTACTGAGGGAGTGCTTCACTGTCGGAGGGTCAGTACTGAGGGAGTGCTGCACTGCCAGAGGGTCAGTACTGAGGGAGTGCTGCACTGTCGGAGGGTCAGTACTGAGGGAGTGCTGCACTGTTGGAGGGCAAGTACTGAAGGAGTGCTGCACTGTTGGAGGGTCAGTACTGAGGGAGTGCTACACTGTCGGAGGGTCAGTACTGAGGGAGTGCTGCACTGTCAGAGGGTCAGTACTGATGGAGTGCTGCACTGTCAGAGGGTCAGTACTGAGGGAGAGCTGCACTGTCGGCGGGTCAGTACTGAGCGAGTGCTGCACTGTCGGAGGGTCAGTACTGAGGGAATGCTGCACTGTCCGAGTGTCAGTACTGAGGGAGTGCTGCACTGTGGGAGGGTCAGTACTGAGCGTGTGCTGCACTGTCGGAGGGTCAGTACTGAGGGAGTGCTGCACTGCCAGAGGGTCAGTACGGAGGGAGTGCTGCACTGTCGGAGGGTCAGTACTGAGGGAGTGCTGCACTGTTGGAGGGCAAGTACTGAAGGAGTGCTGCACTGTTGGAGGGTCAGTACTGAGGGAGTGCTACACTGTCGGAGGGTCAGTACTGAGGGAGTGCTGCACTGTCAGAGGGTCAGTACTGATGGAGTGCTGCACTGTCAGAGGGTTAGTACTGAGGGAGAGCTGCACTGTCGGCGGGTCAGTACTGAGCGAGTGCTGCACTGTCGGAGGGTCAGAACTGAGGGTTGCTCTATTGTCGGAGGTTCAGTACTGAGGGAGTGCAGCACTGTCTGAGTTTCAGGACTGAGGGAGTGCTGCACTGTCGGAGGGTCAGTACTGAGGGAGTGCTGCAATGTCGGGGAGTCAGTACTGAGGGAGAGCTGCACTGTCGGACGGTCTGTACTGAGGGAGAGCTGCACTGAATGAGGGTCAGTGCTGAGGGAGTGCTGCACTGTCGGACGGTCAGTACTGAGGGAGAGCTGCACTGTCGGACAGTCAGTACTGAGGGAGAGCTGCACTGTCGGAGGGTCAGTACTGAGGGAGTGCTGCACTGTCGGTGTGTCAGTACTGAGGGAGTGCTGCACCGTCAGAGGGTCAGTACTGAGGGAGAGCTGCACTGTTGGAGTGTCAGTACTGAGGGAGTGCTGCACTGTCGGACGGTCAGTACTGAGGGAGAGCTGCACTGTCGGAGGGTCAGTACTGAGGGAGAGCTGCACTGTCGGTGTGTCAGTACTGAGGGAGTGCTGCACTGTCAGAGGGTCAGTACTGAGGGAGAGCTGCACTGTTGGAGTGTCAGTACTGAGGGAATGCTGCACTGCCGGAGGGTCAGTACTGAGGGAGAGCTGCACTGTCAGTGTTTCAGTAATGAGTGAGTCCTGCACTGTTGGAGGCTCAGTACTGAGGGAGTGGTGCACTGTTGGGGTGTCAGTACTGAGGGAGTGCTGCACTGTCAGAGTGTCAGTACTGAGGGAGCGCTGGACTGTCGGTGGGTCAGTACTGAGGGAGCGCTGCACTGTCGGAGTGTCAGTAGAGAGGGAGCGCTGCACTGTCGGAGGGTCAGTACTGATGGAGTGCTGCACTGTCGGAGGGTCAGTACTGAGGGAGAGCTGTAATGTCGGAGGGTCAGTACTGATGGAGTGTTGCACTGTCGGAGTGTCAGTACTGAGGGAGCGCTGCACTGTCGGAGGATCTTTACTGAGGGAGTGCTGCACTGTCAGAGGGTCAGTACTGATGTAGTGCTGCACAGTCGGAGGGTCAGTACTGAGGGAGTGCTGCACTGTCGGAGTGTCAGTACTGAGGGAGCGCTGCACTGTCGGAGGCTCAGTAAAGAGGGAGCGCTGCAGTGTCGGAGGGTCAGTACTGAGGGAGTGCTGCACAGTCGGAGGGTCAGTACTGAGGGAGTGCTGCACTGTCGGAGGGTCAGTACTGAGGGAGTGCTGCACTGTTGGAGGGCAAGTACTGAAGGAGTGCTGCACTGTTGGAGGGTCAGTACTGAGGGAGTGCTACACTGTCGGAGTGTCAGTACTGAGGGAGCGCTGCACTGTCGGAGGCTCAGTAAAGAGGGAGCGCTGCAGTGTCGGAGGGTCAGTACTGAGGGAGTGCTGCACAGTCGGAGGGTCAGTACTGAGGGAGTGCTGCACTGTCAGAGGGTCAGTGCTGAGGGAGTGCTGCAATGTTGGAGGGTCAATACTGAGGGAGTGCTGCACTGTCAGAGGGTCTGTACTGAGGGACTGCTGCACTGTCAGATGCTCAGTACTGAGGGAGAGCTGCACTGTAGGAGGGTCAGTACTGAGGGAGTGCTTCACTGTCGGAGGGTCAGTACTGAGGGAGTGCTGCACTGCCAGAGGGTCAGTACTGAGGGAGTGCTGCACTGTCGGAGGGTCAGTACTGAGGGAGTGCTGCACTGTTGGAGGGCAAGTACTGAAGGAGTGCTGCACTGTTGGAGGGTCAGTACTGAGGGAGTGCTACACTGTCGGAGGGTCAGTACTGAGGGAGTGCTGCACTGTCAGAGGGTCAGTACTGATGGAGTGCTGCACTGTCAGAGGGTCAGTACTGAGGGAGAGCTGCACTGTCGGCGGATCAGTACTGAGCGAGTGCTGCACTGTCGGAGGGTCAGTACTGAGGGAATGCTGCACTGTCCGAGTGTCAGTACTGAGGGAGTGCTGCACTGTGGGAGGGTCAGTACTGAGGGTGTGCTGCACTGTCGGAGGGTCAGTACTGAGGGAGTGCTGCACTGCCAGAGGGTCAGTACTGAGGGAGTGCTGCACTGTCGGAGGGTCAGTACTGAGGGAGTGCTGCACTGTTGGAGGGCAAGTACTGAAGGAGTGCTGCACTGTTGGAGGGTCAGTACTGAGGGAGTGCTACACTGTCGGAGGGTCAGTACTGAGGGAGTGCTGCACTGTCAGAGGGTCAATACTGATGGAGTGCTGCACTGTCAGAGGGTTAGTACTGAGGGAGAGCTGCACTGTCGGCGGGTCAGTACTGAGCGAGTGCTGCACTGTCGGAGGGTCAGAACTGAGGGTTGCTCTATTGTCGGAGGTTCAGTACTGAGGGAGTGCAGCACTGTCAGAGTTTCAGGACTGAGGGAGTGCTGCACTGTCGGAGGGTCAGTACTGAGGGAGTGCTGCAATGTCGGGGAGTCAGTACTGAGGGAGAGCTGCACTGTCGGACGGTCTGTACTGAGGGAGAGCTGCACTGAATGAGGGTCAGTGCTGAGGGAGTGCTGCACTGTCGGACGGTCAGTACTGAGGGAGAGCTGCACTGTCGGACAGTCAGTACTGAGGGAGAGCTGCACTGTCGGAGGGTCAGTACTGAGGGAGTGCTGCACTGTCGGTGTGTCAGTACTGAGGGAGTGCTGCACTGTCAGAGGGTCAGTACTGAGGGAGAGCTGCACTGTTGGAGTGTCAGTACTGAGGGAGTGCTGCACTGTCGGACGGTCAGTACTGAGGGAGAGCTGCACTGTCGGAGGGTCAGTACTGAGGGAGAGCTGCACTGTCGTTGTGTCAGTACTGAGGGAGTGCTGCACTGTCAGAGGGTCAGTACTGAGGGAGAGCTGCACTGTTGGAGTGTCAGTACTGAGGGAATGCTGCACTGCCGGAGGGTCAGTACTGAGGGAGAGCTGCACTGTCAGTGTTTCAGTAATGAGTGAGTCCTGCACTGTTGGAGGCTCAGTACTGAGGGAGTGGTGCACTGTTGGGGTGTCAGTACTGAGGGAGTGCTGCACTGTCAGAGTGTCAGTACTGAGGGAGCGCTGGACTGTCGGTGGGTCAGTACTGAGGGAGCGCTGCACTGTCGGAGTGTCAGTAGAGAGGGAGCGCTGCACTGTCGGAGGGTCAGTACTGATGGAGTGCTGCACTGTGGGATGGTCAGTACTGAGGGAGAGCTGTAATGTCGGAGGGTCAGTACTGATGGAGTGTTGCACTGTCGGAGTGTCAGTACTGAGGGAGCGCTGCACTGTCGGAGGATCTTTACTGAGGGAGTGCTGCACTGTCAGAGGGTCAGTACTGATGTAGTGCTGCACTGTCGGAGGGTCAGTACTGATGGAGTGCTGCACTGTCGGAGGGTCAGTACTGAGGGAGTGCTGCACTGTCGGAGTGTCAGTACTGAGGGAGCGCTGCACTGTCGGAGGCTCAGTAAAGAGGGAGCGCTGCAGTGTCGGAGGGTCAGTACTGAGGGAGTGCTGCACAGTCGGAGGGTCAGTACTGAGGGAGTGCTGCACTGTCGGAGGGTCAGTACTGAGGGAGTGCTGCACTGTTGGAGGGCAAGTACTGAAGGAGTGCTGCACTGTTGGAGGGTCAGTACTGAGGGAGTGCTGCACTGTCGGAGTGTCAGTACTGAGGGAGCGCTGCACTGTCGGAGGCTCAGTAAAGAGGGAGCGCTGCAGTGTCGGAGGGTCAGTACTGAGGGAGTGCTGCACAGTCGGAGGGTCAGTACTGAGGGAGTGCTGCACTGTCAGAGGGTCAGTGCTGAGGGAGTGCTGCAATGTTGGAGGGTCAATACTGAGGGAGTGCTGCACTGTCAGAGGGTCTGTACTGAGGGACTGCTGCACTGTCAGATGCTCAGTACTGAGGGAGAGCTGCACTGTAGGAGGGTCAGTACTGAGGGAGTGCTGCACTGTGGGAGGGTCAGTACTGAGGGTGTGCTGCACTGTCGGAGGGTCAGTACTGAGGGAGTGCTGCACTGCCAGAGGGTCAGTACTGAGGGAGTGCTGCACTGTCGGAGGGTCAGTACTGAGGGAGTGCTGCACTGTTGGAGGGCAAGTACTGAAGGAGTGCTGCACTGTTGGAGGGTCAGTACTGAGGGAGTGCTACACTGTCGGAGGGTCAGTACTGAGGGAGTGCTGCACTGTCAGAGGGTCAGTACTGATGGAGTGCTGCACTGTCAGAGGGTCAGTACTGAGGGAGAGCTGCACTGTCGGCGGGTCAGTACTGAGCGAGTGCTGCACTGTCAGAGGGTCAGTACTGAGGGAATGCTGCACTGTCCGAGTGTCAGTACTGAGGGAGTGCTGCACTGTGGGAGGGTCAGTACTGAGGGTGTGCTGCACTGTCGGAGGGTCAGTACTGAGGGAGTGCTGCACTGTTGGAGGGCAAGTACTGAAGGAGTGCTGCACTGTTGGAGGGTCAGTACTGAGGGAGTGCTACACTGTCGGAGGGTCAGTACTGAGGGAGTGCTGCACTGTCAGAGGGTCAGTACTGATGGAGTGCTGCACTGTCAGAGGGTTAGTACTGAGGGAGAGCTGCACTGTCGGCGGGTCAGTACTGAGCGAGTGCTGCACTGTCGGAGGGTCAGAACTGAGGGTTGCTCTATTGTCGGAGGTTCAGTACTGAGGGAGTGCAGCACTGTCAGAGTTTCAGGACTGAGGGAGTGCTGCACTGTCGGAGGGTCAGTACTGAGGGAGTGCTGCAATGTCGGGGAGTCAGTACTGAGGGAGAGCTGCACTGTCGGACGGTCTGTACTGAGGGAGAGCTGCACTGAATGAGGGTCACTGCTGAGGGAGTGCTGCACTGTCGGACGGTCAGTACTGAGGGAGAGCTGCACTGTCGGACAGTCAGTACTGAGGGAGAGCTGCACTGTCGGAGGGTCAGTACTGAGGGAGTGCTGCACTGTCGGTGTGTCAGTACTGAGGGAGTGCTGCACTGTCAGAGGGTCAGTACTGAGGGAGAGCTGCACTGTTGGAGTGTCAGTACTGAGGGAATGCTGCACTGCCGGAGGGTCAGTACTGAGGGAGAGCTGCACTGTCAGTGTTTCAGTAATGAGTGAGTCCTGCACTGTTGGAGGCTCAGTACTGAGGGAGTGGTGCACTGTCGGGGTGTCAGTACTGAGGGAGAGCTGCACTGTCAGAGTGTCAGTACTGATGGAGCGCTGGACTGTCGGTGGGTCAGTACTGAGGGAGCGCTGCACTGTCGGAGTGTCAGTAGAGAGGGAGCGCTGCACTGTCGGAGGGTCAGTACTGATGGAGTGCTGCACTGTCGGAGGGTCAGTACTGAGGGAGAGCTGTAATGTCGGAGGGTCAGTACTGATGGAGTGTTGCACTGTCGGAGTGTCAGTACTGAGGGAGCGCTGCACTGTCGGAGGGTCTTTACTGAGGGAGTGCTGCACTGTCAGAGGGTCAGTACTGATGTAGTGCTGCACTGTCGGAGGGTCAGTACTGATGGAGTGCTGCACAGTCGGAGGGTCAGTACTGAGGGAGTGCTGCACTGTCGGAGTGTCAGTACTGAGGGAGCGCTGCACTGCCGGAGGCTCAGTAAAGAGGGAGCGCTGCAGTGTCGGAGGGTCAGTACTGAGGGAGTGCTGCACTGTCAGAGGGTCAGTACTGAGGGAGTGCTGCACATTCGGAGGGGAAGTACTGAGGGAGTGCTGCACTGTCGGAGGGTCAGTACTGAGGGAGTGCTGCACTGTCGGAGGGTCAGTACTGAGGGAGTGCTGCACTGTCGGAGGGTCAGTACTGAGGGAGTGCTGCACTGTCGGAGGGTCAGTACTGAGGGAGTGCTGCCATGTCGGAGAGTCAGTACTGAGGGTGTGCTGCACTGTCAGAGGGTCAGTACTGAGGGAGAGCTGCACTGTCGGACGGTCAATACTGAGGGAGAGCTGCACTGTATGAGGGTCAGTACTGAGGGAGTGCTGCACTGTCCGAGGGTCAGTTCTGAGGGAGAGCTGCACTGTCGGAGGGTCAGTCCTGAGGGAGAGCTGCACTGTCGGAGGGTCAGTACTGAGGGAGTCCTGCACTGTTGGAGGCTCAGTACTGAGGGAGTGGTGCACTGTCGTGGTGTCAGTACTGAGGGAGTGCTGCGCTGTCAGAGGGTCGGTACTGATGGAGTGCTGCACTGTCGGAGTGTCAGTACTGAGGGAGTGCTGCACTGTCGGAATGTCAGTACTGAGTGAGCGCTGGACTGTCGGAGGGTCAGTACTGAGGGAGCGCTGCACTGTCGGAGTGTCAGTAGAGAGGGAGCGCTGCACTGTCGGAGGTTCAGTACTGAGGGAGTGCTGCACTGTCAGAGGGTCAGTACTGAGGGAGTGCTGCACTTTTGGAGGGACAGTACTGAGGGAGTGCTGCACTTTTGGAGGGACAGTACTGACGGAGCGCTGCACTGTCGGAGGGTCAGCACTGAGGGAGTGCTGCACTGTCGGAGGGTCTTTACTGAGGGAGTGCTGCACTGTCGGAGGGTCAGTACTGAGGGAGTGCTGCACTGTCGGAGTGTCAGTAAAGAGGGAGCGCGGCACTGTCGGAGGGTCAGTACTGAGGGAGTGCTACACTGTCAGAGGGTCATTACTGAGGGAGAGGTGCACTGTTGGACGGTCAGTACTGAGAGAGTGCTGCACTGTTGGAGGGTCAGTACTGAGGGAGTGCTACACTGTCAGAGGGTCAATACTGAGGGAGAGCTGCACTGTTGGAGGGTCAGTAATGAGAGAGTGCTGCACATTTGGAGGGTCAGTACTGAGGGAGTGCTGCACTGTCAGAGGGTCGGTACCTTGGGAGTGCTGCACATTTGGAGGGTCAGTACTGAGAGAGTGCTGCACTGTTGGAGGGTCAGTACTGAGGGAGTGCTGCACTGTCAGATGGTCGGTACTTAGGGAGTGATGCACATTTGGAGGGTCAGTACTGAGGGAGTGCTGCTCTGTCGGAGTTTCTACTGAGAGAGTGCAGCACTGTCAGAGTTTCAGGACTGAGGGAGTGCTGCACTGTCGGAGGGTCAGTACTGAGGGAGTGCTGCAATGTTGGGGAGTCAGTACTGAGGGAGAGCTGCACTGTCGGACGGTCTGTACTGAGGGAGAGCTGCACTGAATGAGGGTCAGTGCTGAGGGAGTGCTTCACTGTCGGACGGTCAGTACTGAGGGAGAGCTGCACTGTCGGACGGTCAGTACTGAGGGAGAGCTGCACTGTCGGAGGGTCAGTACTGAGGGAGTGCTGCACTGTCGGTGTGTCAGTACTGAGGGAGTGCTGCACTGTCAGAGGGTCAGTAATGAGGGAGAGCTGCACTGTCGGAGGGTCAGTACAGAGGGATTGCTGCACTGTCAGAGGTTCAGTACTGAGGGATTGTTGCACTGTCGGAGGGTCAGTACTGAGGGAGTGCTGCACTGTCGCAGTGTCAGTACTGAGGGATTGCTGCACTGTCGGAGGGTCAGTACTGAGGGAGAGCTGCACTGTCGGACGGTCAGTACTGAGGGAGTGCTGCATTGTTGGAGGGTCAGTACTGAGGGAGAGCTGCACTGTTGGAGTGTCAGTACTGAGGGAATGCTGCACTGCCGGAGGGTCAGTACTGAGGGAGAGCTGCACTGTCAGTGTTTCAGTAATGAGTGAGTCCTGCACTGTTGGAGGCTCAGTACTGAGGGAGTGGTGCACTGTCGGGGTGTCAGTACTGAGGGAGTGCTGCACTGTCAGAGTGTCAGTACTGAGGGAGCGCTGCACTGTCGGTGGGTCAGTACTGAGGGAGCGCTGCACTGTCGGAGGGTCAGTACAGAGGGATTGCTGCACTGTCAGAGTTTCAGTACTGAGGGATTGCTGCACTGTCGGAGGTTCAGTACTGAGGGAGTGCTGCACTGTCGCAGTGTCAGTACTGAGGGATTGCTGCACTGTCGGAGGGTCAGTACTGAGGGAGAGCTGCACTGTTGGACGGTCAGTACTGAGGGAGTGCTGCATTGTTGGAGGGTCAGTACTGAGGGAGAGCTGCACTGTCAGTGTTTCAGTAATGAGTGAGTCCTGCACTGTTGGAGGCTCAGTACTGAGGGAGTGGTGCACTGTCGGGGTGTCAGTACTGAGGGAGTGCTGCACTGTCAGAGTGTCAGTACTGAGGGAGCGCTGCACTGTCGGTGGGTCAGTACTGAGGGAGCGCTGCACTGTCGGAGTGTCAGTAGAGAGGGAGCGCTGCACTGTCGGAGGATCAGTACTGATGGAGTGCTGCACTGTCGGAGGGTCAGTACTGAGGGAGAGCTGTAATGTCGGAGGGTCAGTACTGATGGAGTGTTGCACTGTCGGAGTGTCAGTACTGAGGGAGCGCTGCACTGTCGGAGGGTCTTTACTGAGGGAGTGCTGCACTGTCAGAGGGTCAGTACTGATGTAGTGCTGCATTGTCGGAGGGTCAGTACTGATGGAGTGCTGCACTGTCGGAGGGTCAGTACTGAGGGAGTGCTGCACTGTCAGAGGGTCAGTACTGAGGGAGCGCTGCACTGTCGGAGGCTCAGTAAAGATGGAGCGCTGCAGTGTCGGAGGGTCAGTACTGAGGGAGTTCTGCACTGTCAGAGGGTCAGTGCTGAGGGAGTGCTGCAATGTAGGAGGGTCAATACTGAGGGAGCGCTGCACTGTTGGAGGGTCAGTACTGAGGGAGTGCTGCACTGTCAGAGGGTCTGTACTGAGGGACTGCTGCACTGTCAGAGGGTCAGTACTGAGGGAGAGCTGCACTGTAGGAGGGTCAGTACTGAGGGAGTGCTGCACTGTTGGAGGGTCAGTACTGAGGGAGTGCTGCACTGTCGGATGGTCAGTACTGAGGGAGTGCTGCACTATCGGTGGGTTAGTACTGAGGGAGTGCTGCACAGTCGGTAGGTCAGTCCTTAGGAAGTGCTGCAATGTCGGAGGGTCAGTACTGAGGGACTGCTGCACTGTTGGAGGGTCACTACTGAGGGAGTGCTGCACTGTCAGAGGGTCGGTACTGAGGGAGTGCTGCACTGTTGGAGGGCAAGTACTGAGGGAGTGCTGCACTGTTGGAGGGTCTTTACTGAGGGAGTGCTGCACTGTCGGAGCGTCAGTACTGATGGAGTGCTGCACATTTGGAGGGTCAGGACTGAGGGAGTGCTGCACTGTCAGAGGGTCAGTAATGAGTTAGTGCTGCACTGTCAGAGGTTCAGTATTGAAGGAGTGCTGCACCGTTGGATGGTTAGTACTGAGGGAGTGCTGCACTGTTGGAGGGACAGTACGGTGGGAGAGCTGCACTGTCGGAGGGTGTGTGCTGACGGAGTGCTGCACTTTCGGAGGGTAAGAAATGAGGGATTGCTGCATTGTCAGAGGGTCAGTACTGAGGGAGTGCTGCACATTCGGAGGGGAAGTACTGAGGGAGAGCTGCACTGTCGGAGGGTCAGTACTGAGGGAGTGCTGCACTGTCGGAGGGTCAGTACTGAGGGAGTGCTGCACTGTCAGAGGGTCAGTGCTGAGGGAATGCTGCACTGTCGGAGGTTCCGTACTGAGGGTTTGCTGCACTGTTGTGGGTCAGTAATGAGGGAGTGCTGCACTGTCAGAGGGTCAGAACTGACGGAATGATGCACTGTCAGAGGGTCAGTACTGAGGGAGTGCTGCACTGTCAGAGGGTCAGTACTGAGGGAGTGCTGCACTTTTGGAGGGACAGTACTGAGGGAGTGCTGCAATTTTGGAGGGACAGTACTGAGGGAGTGCTGCACTGTCGGAGGGTCAGTACTGAGGGAGTGCTGCACTGTCGGAGGGACAGTACTGAGGGAGTGCTGCACTGTCGGAGGGTCATTACTGAGGGAGTGCTGCACTTTCAGAGGGTCAGTACTGAAGGATTGCTTCACTTCCGGAGGATGAGTACTGAGGGAGTGCTGCACTATCAGTGGGTTAGTACTGAGGGAGTGCTGCACTGTCGGAGGGTCAGTCCTTAGGAAGTGCTGCAATGTTGGAGGGTCAGTACTGAGGGACTGCTGCACTATCAGATGATCAGTACTGATGGAGCGCTGCCCTTTCGGAGGGTTAGTACTGTGGGAGTGCTGCACTGTCAGAGGGTCAGTACTGAAGGAGTGCTGCACAGCCGGAGGATGAGTACTGAGGGAGCGCTGCACTGTCGGAGGTTCAGTACTGATGGAGTGTTGCACTGCCGGAGGGTCAGTACTGATGGAGTGCTGCACTCTCAGTGTGTCAGTACTGAGAGAGTCCTGCAGTGTTGGAGGGTCAGTACTGAGGGAGTGCTGCACTGTCGGAGGTTCAGTACTGAGGGAGTGCTGCACTGTCAGAGGGTCAGTACTGAGGGAGTGCTGCACTGTCGGAGGGTCAGTCCTAAGGGAGTGCTGCACTCTCAGAGGGTCAGTAATGAGGGAGTGCTGCACTGTCAGAGGTTCAGTATTGAAGGAGTGCTGCACCGTTGGATTGTCAGTACTGAGGGAATGCTGCACTGTTGGAGGGACAGTACGGAGGGAGAGCTGCACTGTCGGAGGGCCAGTGCTGACGGAGTGCTGCACTGTCGGAGGGTCAGAAAAGAATGATTGATGCACTATCAGAGGTTAAGAATTGAGGGAGTGCTGCACAGTCTGAGGGTAAGTACTGAGGGAGTGCTGCACTGTCGGTGTGTGAGTACAGAGGGAGTGCTGCACTGTCAGAGGGTCGGTAATGAGGGAGAGCTGTACATCAGAGGGTCAGTACTGAGGGAGAGCAGTACTGTCGGTCTGTCAGTACTGAGGGAGAGCTGCACTGTCAGAGGGTCAGGACTGAGGGAGTGCCGCACTGTCGGACGGTCAGTACTGAGGGAGTGCTGCCCTGTCGGAGGGTCAGTACTGAGGGAGTGCTGTACTGTTGAAGGGTCAGTACTGAGGGAGCGCTGCACTGTCGGACGGTCAGTACTGAGGGAGAGCTGCACTGTCGGAGGGTCAGTACTGAGGGAGAGCTGCACTGTTCGAGGGTCAGTACTGAGGGAGTGCTGCACTGTTGAAGGGTCAGTACTGAGGGAGCGCTGCACTGTCGGAGGGTCAGTACTGAGGGAGTGCTGCACTATCAGATGATCAGTACTGATGGAGCGCTGCCCTTTCGGAGGGTTAGTACTGAGGGAGTGCTGCACTGTCAGAGGGTCAGTACTGAAGGAGTGCTGCACTGCCAGAGGATGAGTACTGAGGGAGCGCTGCACTGTTGGAGGGTCAGTACTGATGGAGTGTTGCACTGCCGGAGGGTCAGTACTGATGGAGTGCTGCACTCTCAGTGTGTCAGTACGGAGGGAGTCCTGCAGTGTTGGAGGGTGAGTACTGAGGGAGTGCTGCACTGTCGGAGGTTCAGTACTGAGGGAGTGCTGCACTGTTGGAGTGTCAATACTGAGGGAGAGCTGCAGTGTCGGAAAGTTATTACTGAGGGAGTGCTGCACTGTCGGAGGGTCCGTCCTAAGGGAGTGCTGCACTCTCAGAGGGTCAGTAATGAGGGAGTGCTGCACTGTCAGAGGTTCAGTATTGAAGGAGTGCTGCACCGTTGGATTGTCAGTACTGAGGGAGTGCTGCACTGTTGGAGGGACAGTACGGAGGGAGAGCTGCACTGTCGGAGGGCCAGTGCTGACGGAATGCCGCACTGTCGGAGGGTCAGAAATGAATGATTGATGCACTGTCAGAGGTTAAGAATTGAGGGAGTGCTGCACTGTCGGAAGGACAGTACTGAGGGAGGGCTGCACTATCAGATGATCAGTACTGATGGAGCGCTGCCCTTTCGGAGGGTTAGTACTGTGGGAGTGCTGCACTGTCAGAGGGTCAGTACTGAAGGAGTGCTGCACAGCCGGAGGATGAGTACTGAGGGAGCGCTGCACTGTCGGAGGTTCAGTACTGATGGAGTGTTGCACTGCCGGAGGGTCAGTACTGATGGAGTGCTGCACTCTCAGTGTGTCAGTACTGAGAGAGTCCTGCAGTGTTGGAGGGTCAGTACTGAGGGAGTGCTGCACTGTCGGAGGTTCAGTACTGAGGGAGTGCTGCACTGTCAGAGGGTCAGTACTGAGGGAGTGCTGCACTGTCGGAGGGTCAGTCCTAAGGGAGTGCTGCACTCTCAGAGGGTCAGTAATGAGGGAGTGCTGCACTGTCAGAGGTTCAGTATTGAAGGAGTGCTGCACCGTTGGATTGTCAGTACTGAGGGAATGCTGCACTGTTGGAGGGACAGTACGGAGGGAGAGCTGCACTGTCGGAGGGCCAGTGCTGACGGAGTGCTGCACTGTCGGAGGGTCAGAAATGAATGATTGATGCACTATCAGAGGTTAAGAATTGAGGGAGTGCTGCACAGTCTGAGGGTAAGTACTGAGGGAGTGCTGCACTGTCGGTGTGTGAGTACAGAGGGAGTGCTGCACTGTCAGAGGGTCGGTAATGAGGGAGAGCTGTACTGTCAGAGGGTCAGTACTGAGGGAGAGCAGTACTGTCGGTCTGTCAGTACTGAGGGAGAGCTGCACTGTCAGAGGGTCAGGACTGAGGGAGTGCCGCACTGTCGGACGGTCAGTACTGAGGGAGAGCTGCACTGCCGGAAGGTCAGTACTGAGGGAGTGCTGCCCTGTCGGAGGGTCAGTACTGAGGGAGTGCTGTACTGTTGAAGGGTCAGTACTGAGGGAGCGCTGCACTGTCGGACGGTCAGTACTGAGGGAGAGCTGCACTGCCGGAAGGTCAGTACTGAGGGAGTGCTGCCCTGTCGGAGGGTCAGTACTGAGGGAGAGCTGCACTGTTCGAGGGTCAGTACTGAGGGAGTGCTGTACTGTTGAAGGGTCAGTACTGAGGGAGCGCTGCACTGTCGGAGGGTCAGTACTGAGGGAGTGCTGCACTGTCAGAGGTTCAGTATTGAAGGAGTGCTGCACTGTTGGAGGGTCAGTACTGAGGGAGAGCTGCACTGTCAGAGAGTCAGTACGAAGGGATTGCTGCACTGTCAGAGGGTCAGTACTGAGGGAGTGCTGCACTGTTGGAGGGTCAGAACTGAGGGAGTGCTGCACTGTCAGAGGGTCAGTACTGAGGGAGTGCTGCACTGTCAGAGGGTCAGTACTGAGGGATTGCTGCACTGTCAGAGGGTCAGTACTGAGGGAGTGCTGCACTGTCAGAAGGTCAGTACTGAGGGAGTTCTGCACTGTTGGAGGGTCAGAACTGAGGGAGTGCTGCACTGTCAGAGGGTCAGTACTGAGGGAGTGCTGCACTGTTGGAGGGTCAGTACTGAGGGAGTGCTGCACTGTTGGAGGGTCAGTACTGAGGGAGTGCTGCACTGTTGGATGGTCAGTACTGAGGGAGTGCTGCACATTTGGAGGGACAGTACTGAGGGATTGCTGCACTGTCGGAGGGTCAGTACTGAGGGAGTGCTGCACTGTCGGAGGGACAGTACTGAGGGAGTGCTGCACTGTCGGAGGGTCAGTACTGAGGGAGTGCTGCACTTTTGGAAGGTCAGTACTGAGGGAGTACTGCACAGTCTGACGGTTAGTACTGAGGGAGTGCCGCACTGTCGGCGGGTCAGTACTGAGGGAGTGCTGCACTGTTGGAGGGTCAGTACTGAGGGAATGCTGCTCTGTTGGAGGGTCAGTACTGAGGGAGTGCTGCACTGTTGGAGGGTCAGTACTGAGGGAGTGCTGCACTGTTGGATGGTCAGTACTGATGGAGTGCTGCACTGTCGGAGGGTCAGTACTGAGGGAGTGCTGCACTGTCAGAGGGTCAGTACTGAGGGTGTGCTGCACTATCAGATGATCAGTACTGATGGAGCGCTGCCCTTTCGGAGGGTTAGTACTGAGGGAGTGCTGCACTGTCTGAGGGTCAGTACTGAAGTAGTGCTGCACTGCCGGAGGATGAGTACTGAGGGAGCGCTGCACTGTCGGAGGGTCAGTACTGATGGAGTGTTGCACTGCCGGAGGGTCAGTACTGATGGAGTGCTGCACTCTCAGTGTGTCAGTACGGAGAGAGTCCTGCAGTGTTGGAGGGTCAGTACTGAGGGAGTGCTGCACTGTCGGAGGTTCATTACTGAGGGAGTGCTGCACTGTTGGAGTGTCAATACTGAGGGAGAGCTGCAGTGTCGGAAAGTTATTACTGAGGGAGTGCTGCACTGTCGGAGGGTCAGTCCTAAGGGAGTGCTGCACTCTCAGAGGGTCAGTAATGAGGGAGTGCTGCACTGTCAGAGGTTCAGAATTGAAGGAGTGCTGCACCGTTGGATTGTCAGTACTGAGGGAGTGCTGCACTGTTGGAGGGACAGTACGGTGGGAGAGCTGCACTGTCGGAGGGCCAGTGCTGACGGAGTGCCGCACTGTCGGAGGGTCAGAAATGAATGATTGATGCACTGTCAGAGGTTAAGAATTGAGGGAGTGCTGCACTGTCGGAGGGTAAGTACTGAGGGAGTGCTGCACTGTCAGAGTGTCAGTACTGAGGGAGTGCTGCACTGTCAGAGGGTCGGCAATGAGGGAGAGCTGTACTGTCAGAGGGTCAGTACTGAGGGAGTGCTGCACTGTCGGTCTGTCAGTACTGAGGGAGCGCTGCACTGTCGGTGTGTCAGTACTGAGGGAGCTCTGCACTGTAACAGCGTCAGTACTGAGGGAGTGCTGCACTGTCGGTGGGTCAGTACTGAGTGAGTGCCGCACTGTCGGACGGTCAGTACTGAGGGAGAGCTGCACTGTCGGAGGGTCAGTACTGAGGGAGAGCTGCACTGTCGGAGGGTCAGTACTGAGGGAGAGCTGCACTGTCGGAGGGTCAGTACTGAGGGAGTGCTGCCCTGTCAGTGTTTCAGTACTGAGTGAGTCCTGCACTGTTGGAGGCTCAGTACTGAGGGAGTGCTGCACTGTCGGAGGGTCAATACTGAGGGAGTGCTGCACTGTCAGAGTGTCAGTACTGAGGGAGAGCTGCACTGTAGGAGGGTCAATACTGAGGGACTGCTGCACTGTCAGAGTGTCAGTACTGAGGGAGAGCTGCACTGTCGGAGGGTCAGTACTGAGGGAGCGCTGCACTGTCGGAGTGTCAGTACAGAGGGAGCTCTGCACTGTTGGAGGGTCAGTAATGAGGGAGTGCTGCACTGTCAGAGGGTCAGTACCGAGGGAGTGCTGCACTGTCAGAGGGTCAGTGCTGAGGGAATGCTGCACAATCGGAGGGTCAGTACTGA